>NC_052482.1:19928596-19939189 GCF_009730915.1 Dioscorea cayenensis subsp. rotundata
AAAGATCAGTAACTTAGTGATAAGTGTGAAAATGATTCGATTAAAAGTAAAACAACAGTAGAGGCGCAGCAAGAAAGGAGGAGGTAAGGCAATCGGTAAAGATGGGAACACTTTCCGGATAATGCTAGCAATACGTAATGCTTCGTTCAGTTACACGTATTGCTAATATTTTATAAAATTTAATTATAGTGTAATAATATAATTAATATATATTCAATTTATTATAATAAAATATAATATATTAATTATTTAATAAATAATTAATATAATATAATATATCAATTATATATTTTTAATATTAATTATATAAATTATATTTTATTTAATATTTATAAAATATAATTATAGTGTAATTAATATTATAAGTAATTAATGTAATTAGTATATTAATTACTTGGATGGGATTCAATTTGGATGGGATTTTGAAATTCGGTCGTTTTGGGTGAATTACATGTCTCGAGGATTTTTGAGTTGAAAATGCGAGATTCGAGTCGTGAAACAAGCACGAAAGGATTTTCAAATACAGAGTATTTTCAAATCGGTCAAACAACCCATAGAAGCACCCCACTTCTCTTTTACTCAATCTCACTATTTTATTTTTCTAAAAATAGCAATTTTTTTACAAATTAACACTGAAAGTTATGTTTTGGAACCAAAGAAAAATTTATTATTTTGATATTTTTATAAATTGAGTTTCATATAATATAAAAAGATAAAAATTTATTGTTTTGGACTCTCTATATAATTAGAAATCAATTTATATAAAATAAAAATTATATTTATAGAAAAATGGTAAAAATTTATTGTTTTGACCCTATGGTAGTTTATATGCGTGGATATAATATATATATATATATATATATATATATATATATATATATATTTGAAAAATATTTTATAAAATTCTATTATTTTGTCCCTTAATACTTAGTCTTAAATTATTAATGATTGTTCCCTATAACCTCTCTCTGTTTTTAAATTAGATTTGCTAAACATGACAATGTCATTTAACTAATCTTGCTATATATTTTTAAAAGTAATAAATCTCTAAAACTTAATTTTAATTCTTAGTCATCACCCCATTTATTTTTTTTTAGTTCCACCACTGTCTCTGTAATTTATTCTTTAATACAAACCTAAGGATTTATGAATTAATGCATGCGTAAATTGAATTACTTATGCAAAAGTTAGACTTGGCTGAAAAATATTAATTTAAATCAATTTAAATTTAAAAGATATTAAATTAAATTCAAATTTAAATTGAATAACATCATTCATAATTTTACCAATATTATAATTTTTTATACCTATCCTAATTGTTAATTTGGATGATAATCTATTTAAATTTAAAATACTATATATATATATATATATATATATATATATATATATATATATCAGTACAGGAGTCCCAATCTATTGTTGTTGTGATTCTTGTAGATACCTTGCCATTAAAGAAAGTGAAAGAGAGTGAAAGAGAGAAAGAAAGAGAAGATGGGGGGAAGTGGACTTTGGCGGAGGATGAAGAACTCAAGAGGCTTGTTGAGCAACTCGGTGTCTCAGAACTCAGTTCCACTTCCCGGTGGACACAAGTAGGTGATAAGATGCCCGGACGAACGCCGCAAGCTTGCCGGCGGCGTTGGCTCCAGTTGTGCCGTCAACCACCACAAAACGAACTCATGATTTTGCAGCCACCTCAACGGAATGAGATCAATATTCCAGAACCACCACAAAGGAAGGAGTCCTTTCCGGAACCACCACGGAACGAGAATCGACGGCGGAACGAGAATCAACGGCGGGTGTTATCAGCATCGCTCGTTAAGATTCGTGTCCAAGTCCGCGATCACGTACTGCATGAAACTTGCATGGGCTGTAAGTATTCGTTTCTCGTTATTTTTTTTTTCTAATTTTTTATAGAACTTGGAGATGAAAAGGAGTTGATTTTTGTTAATATATATATATATATATATATATATATATATTAATGTTGAATCAGTTCTTAATATGGATATAAATTAAATGAGTTAATTTTTGGTTTACCTTGTAACAGTTGTTGATTATACCCATCGGTGAGCACTTGCGTGCACTTGAAGGAGGAAATTAATCATGCTTGTTGAAGATTATGGCTCTCAGTTCTTTTCTAGTTCAGTCAATGTTTTCGGATCTTGAAATAGGATTTTAAGAGTTCTTCAAGATTGGTTCTTCCGCATTTTTCGTTATTTTATTTTTATTTTATTTTAAACAAGGAGTTTTTTCCATTTATACTGTACATGTAAAGGCTTAAAGCTTGTCATGATATAAATATTATATATATATATATATATATATATATATATATATATGTCTTAAGTAGCTTACTTATTATTGTTATTATTATTATTAAATAAATATAACAAAAATTCAAAACGCTTAAGTCATGGATTCAGTGATTTATTTCTTTTGAGCTAAACATGCAATATATAGATATACAAATTAATAAAGTAGCATAGCGTTAAAAATATATTCCATGTATACATTATGTTTGAAATAGTTAGATAATATTATTTATTTTTTTATTTCAAATTCATATTCCATTTTATTGATATTTGAATTTAGAATGGATTATGTATATATATATATACACAAATAAGCAGGTCATGTGATAAATATTTTATATCTTAAACAGAAATGCAAGTAGGTAGTACGTACAATATAATTCAAAAATCATAGTTCAAGTTATATTAGAGGTGTAGTGTCACAATATACCACCTCTATTATTGGGTCCAAGGCTTTAATTTTGGGGTTAGGCTTGCCTTATAATAAATATGGGCCTAAAGAAATTAGACCTCATTCCAACTATAATGGGCCGTGCTTATTATCTATTGAGAATATTAGGCTTCAACAAGTTTATTTTAAAGGGACAATCATCAAATTTATGCATCTTTATTTATGTATTGGATGTAAGTATTTGGATTATTCACTATGATAAAATACCATATAAAGCTTTTGTATTGAATAAAGAGAATGCATTGTGATGTATGGAATGATTTACTGTCATCATGATTAGTGTAATTTATTTTTTTAAAACAAGTTTAAGTATTTGTGGATTAATACATGTGGATATTGAGTTACTTATGCTAAAATTGGACATGTGAAAATATCCTATGTTAATCCTAATTGCTACTTTAGATGATAATATATTTTAAATTTGAAATGAAATTAATTTTTAATGAAAAAGAATCTCGGTCTATTGTTGTAGTGAATACTAAAATCTCGTTACAGTAAAAAAAGGGAGGATAGATTTAAGATTGCTCTCGTTTATTTAAATTTATATCACAATCTTTTCAAAACCCTATTCAATTTATTCTAAATGCTCTCGTTTATTCAATTGCATATCTTAATTTTTTCAACATCTTATCTAATTTATTCTGGTTAGAGGCAAGACCTCAACTATGTTATTATTTTGTATTTTACAACATATTTATGTAACATATAAATTATGGTTATTTTTCTAATATATATTAAACGCATAGCATTGATCTTTATTGTCCATCATGATGACCATTTAGTTTTTTAGATTAGATTCTCCTCTGTATTTAAATATATATATATAGAGAGAGAGAGAAAAAGAAAGGAGAAAATATGGGGAGAAGGGGGACACCCAGAGGACGACAAGAACTTTGTTCAGTAATTCCTTTTATCTCAGTTCCACCCAGTATATTAGTATAAATACTATGGTGGGAAGAATCTGGCAAGCTTGCAAATGTCCAAGTTCTCCAATTCAATTTAATATATATTTTCATATTATTGGTTTTTTATGGTTCCCTCCAACTTCTTATTAGTGCTCTTCTAATGTTTATTATGCAAGTCTTTAATTATTTGATATACATAAAAGAAAACACAGATTTCATTAATATATACAACAACGGTAAATAGACTAGTGAGTCATAACATTAATATTTGACACATGATATAGTTGTGAGCATTGTTAATTGAATTAAGTAAAAATATATTGAATATTTCTCATATCATAGTTATGAGTATGAGTAGCGTGAGATAAACTAAATAAAAACTTTGATTAAATAAAATTTTTATAACTCCGGCACTTGTTATCCTGATTAAATATAAAATGCAATTAAAAAAATATTAATTTAATCTTCCAAAATAAGGTTTTCTGTTCGGTCACACTAAGCTATTCATTCACTCGATGACAATCAAAAGAGTCTTACAAGGAGGAACTCAATTTAAAATTTTTCCGCTAAATTTGAATAAGCCATACGATGCCAGAAAGAATTCAGTTAGCTTATCGACAAAGCTGATAACTTAGAATGAGCATGTGTTATCAACATAGTTGGTTACGATTTGCGTCTAAGTCTACAATCACATACCCGAAATTTGTTGCATACATGGAGTTTGATGTTTACCTTAACATTTCCTTGATTATATAGCTTGTGGAAGTATGAGGTGTGAGCATCTCTACAGACATCTTAATATAGTACTAGTCAGTATTAATATATATTTTTATATTATTGATTTTTTATGGTTCCCTCCGACATCTTAATTATTAGTGCTCTTCTAATGTATACTACATAAGTCATCATTTGATATATATACTTACAAAAACACAGATTTCATTAATTTATACTACAACGGTTCATTTACATGATTCAATCAATATGATTTATATATATATATATATATATACACAATTGATTTACCTATCAAAATAGTTCATTTACTTTTTCTTTGGTCTTTATATTATGTCACTCTTATTATTTGTTATTGTTAGTGCAACCGCACTATTTATTGGCATGATTTGACACCTAGACCAAGTGATATGGCAACCAAAGTAACAAAACATAATTGATGATGTGGCAAGCATGGTGACATGGCAAGGAGACTTGGAGTGCAAGCCAAATATCTTGAAGATCTTGGTGAAGTTATCTTTGGCAATGGATTACAACTTGAAGACAAGATCATATCAAGACCATATTTAGGTGATTTGATTGAAGACTAAATATGGTGGAGCTTAATTAAAGAAAGATCTATTCATGGTGTGAATGAAAATATGATTTGAATAATCCTTGATGAGAATCATTGAAGTCTATTAACGGCAAGATTTGAGGACCAAACTTGGGTGAATTGAAGATCAAGTTTGGAGAATCTTTGAAGACCAAATTTAGGTGGATTGAAGACTAAGTTTGGCAAGTTTCATGGAAGGCGCTGGGGCGTGCGCCCACTGCGGGGGCTGCGTGATGAGGAGCCGAGGAGGTAGGCTAGTTGCGGCGGTCGGGATCGGAAGATTTGGGCGCATCGACTCGGACTAAGCATGGCCAGGGAGGTTGATGGGTCTTGAGGTCGTCGCATAGCGTAACGGGAACTTCGATCAAGTCGGTGATCAGGGGCCATGTTGCAATTCATGTTACTACGAGGAGTTGCAGTGACTAATTCGGCGGGTTTTTTAAATTAGTAGCCAGGGAGATTCTAAAAAGAGGTATGTGCTATATTTGGGACGTTGAGGCGTCTATATAAGCTACCTTGCTCGTAGATTGTATGTGTGACTCTTGGGGAACTCTTGGAGGAGAGTGTGTGAGCACCAGACAATCTAGAGAGGGTAGTGTTCATTATTGTTGAGTGAGTGAGTGACAAGTGTTTTTGTACTCATGTATTTTCACCTCTTTTAGTGGATTGTTTTTCTTCGGGCTTGGCCCCAGACGTAAGCGAGAGGAAGCCGAGCGGGTTACCAATCTTGTGTGTCTCCTTCTTGCTTGGTTTGTGTGAGTTTTTTTCTTTGAGTGTTGTGAGTGTTCACTAAACCACAAACCACATCGCCGGAACTAACAAGTGGTATCAGAGCCTTGGTCGCCGTTTTCCTTTGGTTTCAAAGTCGGCAAGGTCCTAACAAGTTCCATTGATGGCCGGAAAAGAAGGAGCTTCCGTCACACGACCATCGTTGCTTAATGGATCCAACTATCCATATTGGAAGGCTCGCATGAAGGCGTTTATCAAGTCTATTGATGAGAGTGCATGGATTTCTGTAGAAGAAGGATGGTCTCCTCCTACTCTAGTTGATGAAGACGAGAACGTGATCATGAAGAAGAAAAGCTGTTGGAGTGTCGAAGACATGCACAAAGCTAATGCTAATGGAAAAGCTCTAAATGCAATTTTTGGAGGTGTTGATGAGAACCAGTTCAAGTATATTGCAACATGCGAGAGTGCCAAGAAAGCTTGGGAGATTCTTCAAACCATTCATGAAGGGACCAACTTGGTAAGAGAATCTAAACTCCAAATGCTAACAACTATGTTCGAGAATCTCAGGATGAGAGAAGAAGAGACAATAGCCATGTTTAATGCAAAATTGATGGACATAGCAAATAAGGCCTACCAGCTCGGCAAGGAGTATTCAGATAAGAAGCTAGTCCGGAAGACACTTAGATCTCTCCCAAGAAGATTTGATGCTAAAGTTGCTACAATAGAAGAAGCAAAAGATATCACAACTATGAGACTTGATGAGTTGATGGGATCTCTACAAGCATATGAGATGAATCGAATCCAGGTAGAAGAGAAGAAGATATAGCTCTAAAAAATTGAAAGCAACAAGCCCAAAAAGAGATGCATGATCGAAGACATAGAAGAAGAAGGAGAAATTGCCCTTTTGGCCAAGAAATTGTCTGCGATATTTTGAGAAAAAATTCGGAAGAAGACAAAGCGGAAGATGCAGATCAATACTCACACTTCTTTACCAACCGGCAGAGATTTCAGAAATTTCGATTGCTTTTTGCAAGTCCTGTTACTAACATCGGTTGCAACACAGAAGAAGCTATTTGTGAAGAAGTGGTGAAAAACAATCTTCTTCATGGGTACCAACTTGTCTGAAAAACTTGACAAGATGCTCATACAAAAACAAGAGTCTTGAAAAAGAGTTAAAAGAATGTCAAGAAAAGTTGAACAATGTTGAAAAGACCATAAACTATATGAAGAAAGGAAAGGCTAAGATTGATGAGTTACCTTTTCAAACAAGTTCACAACATCATATAGAAGAGACATCGGGGAGACAAGATATGCAAAGTTGAAGTCGATTGTGTTCTATCTAATGCTCATGAATACAACCAAGTGAAGTATAACATGGAGAAGAGACAATATAGAAGACAAGTTCCTACATGCTTTCATTGTGGAAGAAGAGGACATATAAGACCAAAAGTGTCATCAAGCGAAGAAAGATATGAGGAATCATAGAGTACTTGGAAAAGCAAAGAAGTGGATTCCGATATGTCACTATTGTGGTGTCAAAGGACACATCCGTCCAAGATGTTGGAAGATGAAGAAAGACATAAAAGAAAACAAAAATATGAGGCAGACTCCCTATACTAGAGAAAAAGAAGAAAGAAAGCAAGAATGTATGGGTCAGAAAAGGAGATTTAGTGGGGTACTCTTCATCAAAAAGATCCTCGGAAGACAAGCTGGTATTTTGACGAGTGGTTGTTCACGACATATGGCGGATAACAAAGGTTTTTGATGAATTACAAAGAATGTCCAACTGGGCATGTGACTTTTGGAGATGGTCAGAAAGGTCAAGTAGTTGGAAAAGGAACATTGATGATTCCTGGGTATCCAAAATTGAAAAATATTCTGCATGTAGAGGGGCTGAAAGCAAATCTTCTAAGTATAAGTCAACTATGTGATCGAAATCTATTGGTAAAATTCACTCGGGGACAGGGTGTGTTGTCTATGACTGAAGTCTGGTCATTGTGTTCCTAACTGGTTCAAGATCTTGAGACAATTGCTATTTGCTAGAGAAAGCTGGAAGTCTCGTTATAACACATCTTGCAATATCATCGAAATTTGGCATCAGAGCTTGGACATCCGAATTACGGGGAACTCGATGAAGATTGCGAAAATGAAAAGCTGATAAGGGAGTTCCCAAGCTTACAAAAAAAGGAAAGATGGTGTATCGCGGATCTTGTCAACTGGGAAAAAACAAAGTCGTGCTTCTCACAAAGTTGTGCAAGACATTGGTACAACAAGAGTCTTTCGGAACTTTTTGCACATGGATCTTATTGGACCCACACAGACAGAAAGCTTGTCAAGTAAAAGATATATATATTTGTGTGTGTTGATGACTATTCTAGGTACACTTGGGTGGACTTCTTGAAAGAAAAAAATCGAGAAACTTATGAAGCCTTCAAGAGTTATGCTTGCAACTCCAAAATGAGAAAAGAGTGTCAAATAGGAAAGATTGTCAAAATCGGGGAGTGATCATGGATGGGAGTTTGAAAATGCTCAATTTGTTGAATTTAGCAGTAAACATGGGATTCGTCTTGAATTTTCAGCACCAAAAACTCCTCAACAAAACGGAGTGGTTGAAAGGAAGAATCGCACTCTCCAAGAGATGGCTAGAGTTATGTTGAATTCAAAGAAGCTCTCTACAAGATTTTGGGCGGAAGCAATCAATACGGCATGCTACATCATCAATAGAGTGTACATTCGGCCTTCAACCAACATGACACCATATATGAAATTTGGAAAGGTAAAAGGCCAAATCTCAAATACTTTCACATCTTTGGAAGCAAATGTTACATTCGAGATGATAGAGATCAGCTGGGAAAGTTTGACAAGAAAAGTGATGAAGGATTATTCATGAGGTATTCTACAACTAGTAGAGCATATTGAGTGTTCAATTCAAGAACCAAAAAGATGATGGAGACCATTAATGTTGTTGTTGATGATTTCTCTGATATGGAGATTCAAGGTACATCAAGTGAGCCAAACAAGCATATCACTTTCGAGAATAGCGAATTAGCGAGATGAAGAGTTACTGGGCCGATGTTGCAACACAGGGTTACAACACCAAGCGCAACAACGAGACCTTTGCTCGAGGTTTCGAGACAGACAACATGTTATAGCGATGTCCATAGCGAAGTTACAATGCAGATGAAAGTCATTCGAGAATCGGATAGCGATCAAGAAGATAATAGAAGGGCAGATCTTGAACCATCCTCAAGAATAAAGAAGAATCATCCTATTGAGAATGTGATTGGTAATGTGTTGAAGGAAGAGAGAACCAGACGCACTCAAAGGATAGATTATCGAGAACTGGCCGGCTACACATGTTACATTGAGATAGATTTACAAATATGTTTTGTGCATACAAGGATTCATTAATTGATGAAATATAGAGATATATAGAGAAAGGAGTTAGAAGTTCAAGTTGCCTCCCTGTGTTTTGCATGGTATGAATAATTCAACTTATGTAATGCAAGAAAACGTGTCTCTAACTAGATTTTCAAGATGTGGACATATTAGTACAACAAATACTAAGTGATTGATGTGATTGATGGAATAATAGTCTTCTGGTTATTCAAAGTTTCAAACCTTCACATTATATAAAGATCATGTGTCAATTACAGCTTGCTGTTTATTTATTTATTTTTCCTTTGCATGATCTCATGCAAACCATCTCCATTTCTTTTTAATGATGTATGAAGTTAGTAATTTTTTTTTTTTAATTGCACATTGATAAACCATATCAGAAATATGTACAGTTGAGTAGTTAATATCTCAATCTATATAAATCTATGCTCTCACATTGTATAAGTGATATATGAAACTAACTAGTTAATTAAACCTTTTGATGCTTGTTAATTGACATTATTGTTAACCTTTATTTAAAAAAAGGGCATAAAAATATTAGATTAAAAAAATTAAATATAAATGACATAATTAATAATGCATCTTATTCTCTTGCAGTTTATTTAAAGATATGATTGAAAATTAATTAGTATATGATATGTGAAATCACTAAAGTTTCTTTCGAAGTCATTCAAAATCCAGTTGGCTTGCTTGTGTTGCACATGCATTGAAGCTTTTAGCTTTGTTTCACATTAAGACTTTTTTCCCTTTTCAATGTTTCCACTAATTCACATTAACGCCTAATTAAGAAGTGTGTTTCTATTCCTCCACAAGGGAAAACGCAAGATTCTAGTCTTTCCAGACGGATTGCGTAAGCATGGTGATCATACATGATCACATTATTCATGGTTTCAAATATATATATATACACATACATCTGTGTGTGTGTAATATACATGTGAATAAGTAATAAAATTAAAAAGAAAAGAAAATACCAACTCTTGTACGGTCTGTAGAATTTCAAAGGTTATTATTATTATTATTATTATTATTATTATTTGTTTGAGTTAACATGCATGCTATATATCTAAATAAAGTTGTATGTTTGATTCTTTTAATGTATGAACGCGTATTTTTCCCCTTCTTTCCTTTGGTTTTTAGTTTGAAAAGGATTGATTTTTATTTTGTTGACAAAACAAAGATGATAAAACAAAGATGATAAGATTAACTAATTGCATTCAAAATAAACACAAAGATATATAATAAGCATGAGAATTTTAAAAGGAAGACTTACTATTTTTTAAAAAGCTTTGGAAAACAACAACAGTTGAAATTATTTGAGATAACCGAATGTCGATTTTATTTTTTAAAAAATAAATGTTAACACGGCGCAACCCTCAGCCATTATTGTGCCCGAGAGTTGAACCCTCAACCTTTCACTTGGTCTAAATTAATTTTATCTTTGATCTTTTACATGAAAAAAAT
>NC_052482.1:19940189-20018715 GCF_009730915.1 Dioscorea cayenensis subsp. rotundata
CATGAAAAGCTTCTATATTATTAAAAAAATTAAAAAGAATTCAAAAACAATAAAATTTTGGTAAAAATGGTAAGTTTCTTTCATTAAATTCAATGGATAGGTAAATGTCAAACCTTCCGGAGATAACCCATAATCTTCATTTTAAATGACACATGTTTTTATTATTTATTATTTATTTATTTATTTTATTTTTATTTTTATTTTTATTTTTTGAAAAAGGTGACAAGCACCATCAAAAAGACAAGCAGGCATGAAGGTGCACTAGTTATGATTGCTTAAGGACCATTTAGGAAAATTAACATCTAGGCTAGGGCAGTACGCATGTCACTAACAGTCTACCACCTGAATGAAATATGATATATAATGTATCAAAACTCGACGCAGGTAAATTCCAACTTCCATGTAATCATGGAGGGGTGGAGATTACAGTTCTTCCTATAAAAGACTCAGTGAGTAATGAATGGACGGGGTACAGGTAAATTTTTCCAGTGAGTACCTAAGTTTGGCCTTATATCAGTTTGAGCAATAACTTTCAATTTGTATCAAACTGAGCATCAAATTTTAATTACATTTCTTCGACAGGGTAATTGGGGATTTCCGGCGGATTTTTGGTGGCGTGGACGACGGAAAGCTTTCATGGATGCCCTGGGTCCACGTCACCAAGGCCACAGTATTCTGGAGAGAGAGAGAGGAAAAGAAGAGGATGATGGGAGAGAAGCTAACGTGTGCGTTCTACGTGGACAAAAAAAAACCACATTGGTTAAGTGGCTGAGTTGGTGAGTCGGTGATGTGGACCCAGGGCATCCACGCAAGCTTTCCGACGTCCACATCACCAAAAATCCACCGAAAATCCCCAATTACCCAGCTGGAGAAATGAAATTAAAACTTGGTGCTCATTTTGATGCAAATTGAAAACTAGTGCTCAAACTAATATAAAGCCAAACTTAGGTACTCAATGAAAAAATTTACCCGACAGGGTACTGTATAATATATCTGCAAACATTATAAAGTGTTTGCACAGTGTTGCATAATACCGATCGAGGCCATAGACGGGTTACGATCATTTCGTTACCCAATCGCCGTTTTAATGACACACCACTGGGCTACCGGTGGTTCTCTCAATTAACAACAATTAAAAAAATATAGTTTGAAAGTAAATTTTTTTGTTTTTTTAATGAAAAGTTGCTGAATTTATTAAGATAAAAAAACTACATTTTTTTATTTAATATATTTATTTTAATAAAAATAGTTAGACCGGAAGTTAATTTAGTTACCTAGTTTACTCAACAAATTGTTTCAGTTAAACTTCGGTTAAATTTTTAGTTAGGACGATTAGTGTCTAGTTAATTATATCTCAAGGCATTCCATTCCATCACTATATATATATATGTATATTATAATAAGAGTTCTAGCTGTGAATGACTTGAAGAATACAAGAAGCAAGAAGCGAATCAAGAGACGTTGGGCTGCAGAGATCCTAATGGCGCCACGTTGGAATGAAGTGGAGGACGAACGATTGGTAAGGAAGAGAGCTCGGGGCCTCACCTGGGGCTGAGATCGGTGAACGCATCAGCGGTAGGGAGTGCAGACGCATGCCGGTGCCGATATGGCGAGGATCACATCAAGGAGGGCCACTATTCCCACTCGCACTCATCACCAAAAATAAAAGCTACCGAGAATCAATCTGCTACGAGTCAAATATCCCAATCAGATGTTGTTCATGTAGAAGAAAGAACCGATGGTAACTATATATAGTTTGTATCACATCATCATCATCATCATCATCATCATCATCATCATCATCATCATCATGATCCTCATCATCATACATGCTTCTTGACAGGGTTGTGCATCCGCTAATTGATGAGGAGGTTATGAAGAATAATAAGCCGGGATCCTTTGAAGTTCTTTTTACTTTTTAGATAGTAAACATTTTTAGAAAAATCTAGGGTTCTTTGATGTTCTGCCACCTTTAGAACATTTGCATTTATGTTTGTGAAGACTATTAGGCCTCTTTGTCATTTCCTATTCTAGCGAGTCACGAGCAGTTGTATTTGAAGAGCGCATGCTTTAATTTTTTTCATCTTTAATTGAAACAAAAAGAACCACAAATTCTTGAATATTTCATGGATTCGATTAGCCATTAATTGAAAAAAAGGTCAAAAGCCCTATCAGTCCACTCTTCTAAGTCCAAGAACTCCATCTCAATATTAAATCACGAAAAGAAAAATTAAGCGGATATCAAAGTCCTAATTATCCACCTTATTCAGTCCTAATTATTCTTCAAGATCATCTTATCCTTCTCTCGAGATTATCATTTCCATAGCCGGCTCCTAATTGTTGAGGTCCTCTTCCTTCGCATCCTCCAAGATCATCATTCTTAATTCGGCTCCTAGTCCTCAATCTCCTCTTCCTCCTCCTTCTCCTCCTCCTCATCAACCTCGGGTTATCTTTTTGCATTTCTAATTCCAAGTTCTTGACCTCCTCCTCCTCTCTGTTTCGAGTTCACTTGTTTTACTTCTCTATACATCCGGAGATTGAGATACAGTTCTATATATATATATAGTTTAATTAATTGTTAAATAACTTAACCGTCAAGACGTTCTTGTGTGCACTCGCTCGGATATATATGTAGAATGTTTTGGTGAGATATTTTTTTAACAGTAATCTAAAAAAATAATGCAATTAGAGTATGCCTAAATAATATTGAAAAATAATCGAAGAAGTGCTACAAATGAACAAATAAAAGTCTAAGTTGGAAAATGGTGTTTAATTTTTTATTCTTTCTAGTAAGAATTAAAATTTTGTTGCCGTCACGTTGGTATCAAGTTGGATGGCGCCATCTGGTCTCAAGTTGTCGAGATGTACATCTCCAACAAAGACAAGTTGGGCTATATCAACGGTAACTTGCCCCAATCACCACAGACGCACCAAATGTTTCGGAAATGGCGCACGGACAATGGTCTTAGTAAAAAGCTAGTTGATTAACTCCCTTGATCCCACACTAGTTGGCAATTTTATTCGGTTTCTGATGGCCAAACTGTTATCAATACACTCAAAAATAGATAAAAGATCAATGAAAATCAGAAGAGAAAACAAAGGAAAACCAGAGGAAAAATAAGCACATTCGTCAGAACACAAACTTTACCAATGTACAGCAAGTCTATTTTATCATCTTCAGATGATAGTGGAAACCACGTGTCATCATCCACTACATCTCATTACAATGCCTAGAACTTAGAACAATATCTGATGATGAAATCAGAACCATCCATTTTGCCTTCAAACTTCTGCAGTTTTCCTTCTTATGAACTACCTGGCAAATATACATTCACAGAATTGAAACCAAAACAAACAACCTTTAGCCATTTTATAAAGCAACATTCAATCATCAAGCTTGCTCTCATTTCTTCATACAAACTTCTCCATCTATTCCTCTGGCTTTGCTTCAATCATCTGCTAACAAACTCTCCCTTGATTGAAGCTTGTAAACACCTAATTTGCTTCTCAAATCACTGAATTTTCGAGCATCCAAACATTTAGTCAACATGTCAGCCAACTGCTCCTCAGACCTGCAGAAACTCAGTTGAATTTCCTGATTCTGAATTAATTCTCTGATGAAATGATACTTAATAGCAATGTGCTTGGTTCTGTTGTGTAACACAGGATTCCTAGCAATTGCTATACATGCTTTGCTGTCACAATTGATATTCATTGGTCCTTCAATCACAATTCCACAATATTGTAAAATTTGCTTCAGCCAAATTGCTTGACAACAACCAGCTGCCAAAGCATAGTATTCAGCTTCTGCTGTAGGCAAGGCAATTACATCCTGTTTTTTAGAAGACCAACAAACTGCTCCTGAACCAAGGTTAAACAAAATCCCTGAAGTGCTTTTTTTATCAATTAAGCTACTGCCCCAATCACTATCAGTAAAACCCTCCACACCTGTATCATAGTGAATACCAAAGTCAACTGTACCACAAATATATCTAAGTATATGCTTCACTGCTCCTAAATGAATCTTGGTCGGCTGGCTCATAAATCTTGACAGAATACTCACTGCGAACATAATATCTGGTCTTGAATTAGTTAAGTATAACAGTTTTCCAATCAACCTTCTATAGTTTGTTGCATCAGCTGGTTCAGATTGAGCAAATAACTGCAATTTTGCATTCTGAGTTAATGGCACAGACACAGACTTGCAATGCTGCATATTATGAGTCTTCAATAGATGCTCCATATATTTTTTCTGTGAAACATATATACCTGTCAGATCTTGTTTAATCTCTAGACCCAAAAAATAGGTCATTAAACCAAGATCATTCATTTCAAACTCTTCTTTCATTGCCTTACAAAATTCAGTGATCAACTTTAAAGATGAGCCCATATACACCAAATCATCAACATATACACACACCATTAACTGTTCACCATTTCCATCAACTTTTCTATATAAAGTATGCTCAATCACACTTCTTTTAAATCCCTGAGACTGAAACCAAGCATCTAACCTCCCATACCAAGCCCTTGGAGCTTGTTTTAAACCATACAGTGCTTTAATCAACTTATACACCCATTCTTCTTTTCCAGGGGTCTCAAAACCCTTTGGTTGTGTCACATAAACCTCTTCCTCAATCACACCATTTAGAAATGCTGATTTCACATCTAAATGAAATACTGGCCACCCATTACTTGCTGCTAGAGCTAACAATACTCTTACTGTATCCATTCTTGCCACAGGTGCAAACACCTCTTCATAATCCACTCCATACTCTTGTGCACAACCTTTAGCCACCAACCTTGCTTTGTATTTCTCAACTTCTCCAGTAGATTTATACTTTGTTTTATAAATCCATTTAACTCCAATAACTTTTCTGTCAGATGGTAATACACATAATTTCCAAGTCTCATTCTTCTGAATTGATTCCATTTCTGTTGCTATAGCTTTCTGCCAAATTTCAGAATGCTGTGCCTCTTCATATGATACTGGATCGGATACTGTGAGAGCAAATGAACAACTTTCATACACTTCTCTGAGAGATCTAACCTTTTGTACTGGAGATTGATCAACTTCAGAATTACTACCTGGTATTGCCTGAGAAACTGGTGATGCAGTACTACTAGCACCAGAATTTCCTGCACTACCTATCTCTGGAGTATTTTGCTGCATTATTTCAGTGATTGAACTAGGACCAACAGTCTTCAGTAATCCAGTCAATATAATTTTCTTCTCTCCACCATCATTACTACACCAATTCCAAGTTTCATTCTCTACAAAAGTCACATCCCTGCTAATAATGACTTTCTTTGTACCTGGAATATATATTCTATAAGCTTTAGCTGCATAAGCATACCCAATAAAAATTCCTTTGACAGCCCTATCATCCAGCTTCTGTAGATTCTGCACATGTGGATAAGCAACACACCCAAAAATCTTTAAATGATGTACTTTTGGTTTCATACCAAACCAACTCTCAAATGGAGTCTGCTTAAACACAGCTTTAGTTGGCGAAATATTTGAAATGTATACAGCTGTCAACACAGCTTCTGCCCAGAAATCATTTGGTAATTTACTGAATTTCAACATACATCTTGCCTTTTCTATCAACACCCTATTTTTCCTCTCAGCCACACCATTCTGCTGAGGGGAATATGGCGCAGTCAATTCATGTCTAATACCCAGACTTTCACAAAATTTGTCAAATTCATTTGAACAAAACTCACCCCCTCTATCAGTCCTGATTGTCCTTAATTTCACAGCTGTATGCCTTTCTACTAATGCCAGAAATTTTTGGAAACAATTGAACACTTCATGCTTGTTTCTCAATAAATAAACCCAGCACATCCTTGTAAAATCATCCACAAAAAGTAAGAAATATCTGTTACCTCCATGTGATTTAGTTTGCATAGGCCCACAAACATCTGCATGAACTAACTGCAGTCTACACTTGGCTCTCCAAGTATTACCTGAAGCAAAAGGTAATCTGGTTTGCTTACCATATACACATGCTTCACAGTGTTTAAAATTTTGTAGCTGAGGCAAACCCAACACCATATTTCCTTGATAGATTAACTGCAAATTCTGAAAACTTAAGTGCCCAAACCTTCTGTGCCATAACAAAGCTTGATCCTCACCACTGATAGCAACATTAGCCAAATCAAGCTCAGAGAACACAACAGGATATAGATTATTGCAATTCCTCTGCACTGTTAACAACAATTCACCAGTATGAGCATTTGTAACATAGTACTCCTTCTATCCAAAAACAACCCTATATCCACTTGCAGTCATTTGTCCAATACTCAACAAATTATGAGCTAAACTTGGCACATATTTCACATTATGAATTAATTTCCTGCTCCCATCATGAAACCAAACTGCAACTGACCCTTTTCCTTTTACTTCCACCTCTTTGTCATTACCCAATTTTACCATGTGCACAATTGACTCATCTAGCTGATGAAACAAATTCTTTCTTCCAGTCATGTGATTAGAGGCTCCACTATCTAACAACCAAACTTCAGAATGAGTCATATCCATCTCCTCATGCACCATAAACAAACTTCCATCTTCATTAGAGCCATGACCACCCCTTGAACCTGATCCTTTATCAAAAATCCTATCTTGAGACCAACAATGAGATCTCATATGCCCAAATCTACCACAATTAAAGCATTGTACATTTTGAAAATTCCCACTACCTGATCTCTGACCTCCATACTGCCTTCCACCTTGCCTTGGACCACCAAAATTCCTAGGACCAGACTGAAATTGCTGTTGAACTTGTCTTTGATAATTTCCTCTGCCTTCACCAACAAATCAGCCTCTACCATCACCAGAATTCCTACCTCTTCCTCTCATAAATCTTTCCTTTGTTCTTGCAAACCCTCTACCTCTGCCATAAGACCCTGGCACACCTTCACAACCACCAGAACCTGAGGTCTCTCCCTTCATGTAAAAAACTCTATCATCTGCAGCAGTGTCACTGAATCTGTTTAATCTAGCCTCATATGCTTGTAGACTCCCACTTAAGTCACTCAAAGTAAGCTTCTCTACATCTCTGGCCTCCTCAATAGTTGTAATGACATTATCAAACTTAGGTATCACACTTCTCATCACCTTAGCAACAACTTCTTTTTCTTCTAACTCATACCCAAGTCTTTTAATCTGATTCACCAAGGCAATTACTCTTGAAACATACTGCTGCACTCCTTCACTCTCCTTCATCTGTAGAACTTCAAATTTTTGTCTAAGAGTTTCACTGTCACAATTTTCAAAGATCCATGAAACTCTGACTGAATGTGTTCCCAAGCTTCCTTAGCAGTCCTGAACCTTACAATTCTGTCAAATATTGATTCTTCAACTGCCTGCTGAATCAAAAACAAAGCTTTGGCATCTTCCTTCTTACTCTCCTTCTTCTGAGCATCTGTCCCTTCCATGAGAGGTCCATGCTCTACAACCGTCCACAAGTCTTGACTTTCAAATAAAGTTCTCATCTTGACACTCCATCTTTCATATCCATCTCCTTTAAACAATGGTAATGAAGTGTGAGCAAACTCAGACATACCGTAACCGAACACGATGCCATTGTCTTCCAATTCCGTGAACTCTCCAATTTTAGCAACTTTTGTACACTTAGCACTTCACAAACGAGCAACATGAAGCCTTCAACCGAATAAAAAAACACAGCCAAGCAGAACCACAAGAGCTCGATACCACTCATTATCAATACACTCAAAAAGCAGATAAAAGATCAATGAAAAATCGAAGAGAAAACAAAGGAAAAACCGGAGGAAAAAAATAAGCACATTCAGTCGAACACAAACTTTACCAATTTACAGCAAGTCTATTTTATCATCTTCAGATGACAGTGGAAACCACGTGTCATCATCCACTACATCTCATTACAATACCTAGAACTTAGAACAATATCTGATGATGAAATCAGAACCATCCATTTTGCCTTCAAACTTCTGCAACTTTCCTTCTTATGAACTACCTGGAAAATATACAATCACAGAATTGAAACCAAAACAAACAACCTTTAGCCATTTTATAAAGCAACATTCAATCATCAAGCTTGCTCTCATTCCTTCATACAAACTTCTCCATCTATTCCTCTGGCTTTGCTTCAATCATCTGCTAACACAAACAAGTATGGAACTCCATTGCAACAACATTCTTTGTTGGTAGTGACACCTCACAGGTATATGATCTTCGACGTCGGGTGACGCGCCTTAAGAAGAACGGTGGTTCTTTAGAAAAATATTACAATGACTTGCAAGGCTTAAGGTGATAGATTGATTTTCGGCGTCCGAACCCAATGATCTGTGTTGTTTATATTCAAAAGTACAATAATATGGGTTCTAGAGGAGCGTGTTTATGTGTTTTTAGACGGCCTTGATGGTAAGCTCGATAAGGTTCGTGGTGATGGTTTTCAGATGCAGCCATTCACAACGATCGAGCAAGCATACGCTCACATTCGTCAAGAAGCTGTACGACAAGCGGTTATGACTGGAGGTGGTAAGGAAGCTCCTCCAGGTGTTGTTTTGGCTTCGAAAGGGCTCGTGCATCGAAATCCACCTCTTTCTCCACCAATCCTCTTTCTCTTGCTTCTTGCGGCAAATCCAACTCAACTAAGCAAAGATGGGCATGCTGTTGGGCTAAAATGTTCTCACTGAGGAGGGTCAAACATGATCGAGACACATGCTTTAAACTACATGGGTATCCTGAATGGTGGCATGAATTCCAAGCTAAAAAGGGTCGTGAGATTCCAAACACCAATTGTGGGATTGGCAAGGCTGCGGTGGCAGTAACTGATCCACATCTCTCTCTCTCTCTCTCTCACTCCTCCTATTGAGACCTTGATATTAATGCAAGTGTACGTGTCGATCGCGTAATAATAGTGTGCTAAAAGCGTATTGTCAGTCCACAGTCAAGAAAGTGAATACTATCAATGCACTCTTCTAAGTCCAACAACTCCATCTTAATATCAAAGCACTAAGAAAAGTAGCATCCAGTGTCCTATCAAAGTCCTAATTATTCTTCATGATCATCTTATCCTTCTCTGAGATTATTATTTCCATCATCGGCTCCTAATAGCTGAGGACCTAATCCCTCTCGTCCTCAAAGATGATCATTCTTATTTCCGATCCCTAGTTCTTGATCTCCTCCTCCTCCTCTTCAACCAGGGTTATCTTTTGCATTTCTGGTTCCAAGTTCTCGAGCTCCTCCTCCTCTCTCTTTCGGTTCACTTGTTTTACTTCTCTACATATCTAGATATTGAAATACAGTTCTATCTATATATATTGTGGGAGAGGAAGTGAAATGCTGTAAATTAGTCAACTAATCTACTAATTAATTGTTAACTAACTTAACTGTTAGAACGTTCTTGTGTGCACTCTCACGGATATATATGCACAATGTTTTGGTGAGATAATTTAATGAAATAAAAAAATTAATCTAAAAATAATGCAATTAGAGTAGGCCTACATAATATTGAAAATAATTGAAGAGCTACAAATGAATAAATAAAAGTCTAAGTTGGAAACTATGTTTTTATTTTATTTTATTTTTTTTTTAAAGTAAGAATTAAAATTTAAATTTGATTGAACATAGAGTATATATATAACAAATAATACTATGACATAATTAATACAAAAAAAGAAATATTTTTCATTAATATAGGCTAAACGTTAATATTTTGGATGTGCTTCCATTTAAAAAAAAACAGTTGATGTGTCACGTACAGTATGTTAATAAAAAAATATTAATTTTTAAAGAAATATGAGAAAAAATGATTAAAGTATTGTTCATTCTATACCGATGGTTGCACCATATTTTTATTAAATAAACTAATACCTGCACCAATGTTTTGGGCTATGTTTTAGTTTTTGCGGCCATTTTAAAAATATATGTATATATATACACACACATATATGCATACATATAAATGTGCATATAATTTTTTTCAGAAAAAGAGAATTTGTTGTTGACAAATAAATAGTCATATTTCTTTTTAAAAATATAATAAGTAATTATCTTATGCATTGAAAAATTCTAAATTGAAATTCCAATCATCATCAAGAATATATACATTATTTTTGTTCAAAAAGCAGCTTAAAAATTTCACATAAAAAAACCAAGACAACAAATCACATACAAGAAAAACACAATATATTTAAAAAACAAAATTGGGTGATATATTTACAAGCATACCCAATGCAAGACACCCTTTGCTTCACAAAGGTGAAATTGAAGCATAAACGTGCAAAAAGCAATGGAGGGTAAACATGGTGGGGTTTGCATTCTCAAGATTCAGGCAGAACTTAAAGACGAGAAAGAGCTAAAAGAAGTGTTCTAGAACGAAAATGATGAAAATGGAGCTCTCTCGGCATCAATAAAAAAAAGGACAAGGCAAACGTACAGGATTGTTTACGGGCAAGTTAATAGGGATGCAAGTGTAAATGCCAATCATATAATTATAATGTCGGTCCACAGAGCAATTGAGCATTCAAACATGCAATTAGATTCAAATAGAGTGGATTGCAATAAAGAAAGCAAGAAAAACACATAAATTCACAACCAATGTCAAGAGATAAACCCTAGAGTTCAACTATGACCAAACATCTATGAAATTAGCCCTCCATTAATAGAGGGCAAGCATCCAAAATACAAGACACGATGAGAATGAATATAAACATAGAAACCCCCTTCCCAATCTCGCCGGAGATAGATCGCCGGAAAACTCCAAGAACCTTACGTGAACACCGGTAATGTTAGCTTGGTGACTACGGATAAGTGCTTGTTTGTACATATTGTACATAAATTGAGCATGACTTTTATCAGTGTTTTGCGCTCATTTGGTGTTTTTATATTCATTTGCATGGCTAGGGTGTGTGGGCCCCGCAAGGCAGAGTTTGCGATGTGGAGCATTTTCAAGTCTTTTAAGCAGAAGATATGCCCAGTTTGGACAGAAGATAGCCACATCACCAGCCACACAGTCATCTGAGTTCATACGGGAATGATACGCAGGCGTATTTCTTTTTCTTGCAATGAATCTTAAAGATGGTTGGTCCAATCACATCCCTATCCATTCAAGATGAAGCTGCAAATGGAAAGATTGATAAAATGTTTTTTACATAACAACAAAGTAATCCATATGGCGGCACAAACCATTGAGGTCAAGGGAGCTACCCAGACCACTCACTGAATGTGGATGGACAGCAACAGGATGCACCTCAAGCAAGATTTCAGATGGATGATCCACAAGAAGAGGATGTACTGAGGTTGGAAAAAGTATTAGCCAATTTTATCCGAGCATCCGATGCGCATTTTTGAAATATTAAGGACGCACTAAGGTATAATCAAATCTCTATCAATGACCTTGAGCATCAAATAGGAGAGATATGTGACATACTTTCTAAGGAACAAGAAGAATCTAAACAAGCAATTTCTTGTTTAGAATCTAAACATGTAAAATCTCATGCTAAATATAGTATAAATGATACATAAAATATGCACTTTGAAGAGCTTATCATGCTTTCTGGGTCATGTTTTCTATTTAGGCATTCAAATCAGAAAAGGAGAAACTCTGCTCAATTTCTAGGACAGTTTAAAGGTAGCTTGTGCATGTAAGCTTTGCGATAATGCCTTGAGAGAGAAGGTTGCGGGCAACCTTCTGCACATAACACACCCTGCATGGGAAATTCAAAGAGCCTTACATGTGGCTTACGCTCGTAAGGTGAGCTGTAAGGGTCATCTAGAAAGCATTGCTGGTAGATGAAAATACCCTTATGGCCAGAAAGCTTCAAAGGAGCTTTTGCTGGCCCACTTCACTCTGTCTCCTATGGACGTAAGGGTCATCTTTCAATTGTATTGTTAATTTAGAAAGTCTTAGGGCCCACTTTACTATGTCTCTCGCTGCTCGTAACATGCTGCTTATGACCTTAGGTTTCTTACTAGCGGCTTGCACCCATATGGAGGACAGTAAGGGATAGCCAGAGAGCTTTACAGACCGCAATGTAAAAACCCTTACCACCGTAACCTATGTTGTAAAGGAGATGAGACCCTTACGGAGGAGGCCTTACTGTCATAAGTATCCTGCATGTGGCAGTCAGTGAGCCTTACGGACGCATCTTATGTCTGTAAATAGCTTGCAAGTAGCTAGAGTTTAAGGCTCCACCGGTGACCTTTCGTCATTCATTTCCATTTTCCCGGTTTGTTTTGATTCATCGGTGAGCACAGTTTCTCTCATTTCGTTCCACTTGTTCCTCATTCCCCTCTTATATATAGCACTTTAGAACTGGTTTGGACCCATTTGCGAGCTTTAATTTTCACACCATTGTTTTTCCAATTTTTTACCTATCTCATGAAGGTAGGTATACAATTGCTTTAGAATTTCACGGTATAATTATGATTTAAATGTGGTGAAATGTCTTGATTCATGTTTTGGAAGTAATTTATGTAATTTTGAGTGAATATTTGCATGAATTTGGAGCTTTAATGTACAAGAGGGATCATACAGCACTTACGACCGCAAACTAGATCGTAACACTCAAGCAAAAGATCTTACAGGAGTAGCCTACGGGTCATAAGATACCCGTATGACACATGACCCTTCTTCTCCAGGTTCTCACGACCTTGCTCTTGTTCCCATAAGTGGCAGAAAAGGGGTTACGTATCAAAGGATTTACCGAGGGAATTTGGAGTAATCTTTTAATTTGTTGGGCGGGGCTTAGGGAAGAGATGAGAAGAAGTTTTGAGGTCTACTCCAGAAATCCTAGCACCATTGGAGGTTCACCACGGTCTAAAGCATCAGGCAAGCCATGGACGAGTATTCTCGACAATGTTTATGGAAAATTCTTCAAATATTTCAATAAAAATTTAACATTAGACCATATTCTAGATAATTTTGTAAATATTTTATTGAAAAAACTATTAATGTACAATATCATCTTCATTTTTTTCAAAAAAATGAAACACAATAATTAAAAACATGAATTACTCCCTTAGATATTATTTACTTATCCAAAACTCATGTTTATTTTTAATTGTCAATTTATATTATCAAAGAAGTATTTATGAAGTTTTTTCCCCAAATTTACCCCTATTTAATTAGTGAAGAGAGCAAGCAGAGAGAGAGTGCAAGAAGATTAATTAGGGGTGGCAATATTCTTTAATTTCTCAGCCTGCCAACCTCGTAATAACCGGGCAGTAATAAAATGGCTCTATAACAATTGTTATGTTATTTCTGGCTAAGCCCGGACATGGCCTAACTATTCGGATTTAAATCTGAGACGGCTCTAGACAAGGAAATTTGGACAACCGGGCCATTATAACCCCCATAATGTTGAAAGTCCACAATCTTATGCCCCTCAAGCCCTATTATCCAAAAACTTGAAATTCATATCCGGTTCTTTATTTATTATTTATTATGGCTTGAATATATGTCATATGATATGATTTAGATTTTGGATTGTTGAACATTGTTTTCTATTTCATTTGACAATGATTAAATTATATTTATATAGTTTAATATTTAAATGAATATAAATCTTTCTTACAGGTTGAGATAAATTTAGGGCATCCAAGCAACCCGGTTATGAAAGGGACCAGGTTTGGACAAGTGAGTTTCGTCAAGATTTAAAAACAAAACTGTTTCGAACAACAAGTTTATCTATTAATGATGTAGTTCTTTGGATTTGGTTTTGTATGGAATCGTGTTTTTGCCATGATTGGAGAAGATTAATATGAATGATTAGAAAGAAATGAGTATTTTGGGTAAATTAAATAAATATGGTATTGAAATTGGAATAATAATCATATTGATGATGATGATGATGAATTTAGACAAATATAAATAAAATATCAAAATTCAAAGCCAAGATAGAAACGTTTTGAAGCATGAAAGCTTCTATATTATTAAAAATTAAAAGAATTCAAAACAATAAAATTTTGGTAAAAATGGTAAGTTTCTTTCATTAAATTCAATGGATAGGTAAATGTCAAACCTTCCGGAGATAACCCATAATCTTCATTTTAAATGACACATGTTATTATTATTTATTATTTATTTATTTATTTTATTTTTATTTTTATTTTTATTTTTTGAAAAAGGTGACAAGCACCATCAAAAAGACAAGCAGGCATGAAGGTGCACTAGTT
This sequence comes from Dioscorea cayenensis subsp. rotundata, assembly GCF_009730915.1. Taxonomy (NCBI): domain Eukaryota; kingdom Viridiplantae; phylum Streptophyta; class Magnoliopsida; order Dioscoreales; family Dioscoreaceae; genus Dioscorea; species Dioscorea cayenensis. The sequence goes on from NC_052482.1 coordinate 19,954,360, forward strand.
ATGATTGCTTAAGGACCATTTAGGAAAATTAACATCTAGGCTAGGGCAGTACGCATGTCACTAACAGTCTACCACCTGAATGAAATATGATATATAATGTATCAAAACTCGACGCAGGTAAATTCCAACTTCCATGTAATCATGGAGGGGTGGAGATTACAGTTCTTCCTATAAAAGACTCAGTGAGTAATGAATGGACGGGGTACAGGTAAATTTTTCCAGTGAGTACCTAAGTTTGGCCTTATATCAGTTTGAGCAATAACTTTCAATTTGTATCAAAGCGAGCATCAAATTTCTAATTTCATTTCTTCGACAGGGGTAATTGGGGGATTTCCGTGATTTTTGGTGGCGTGGGACGACGGAAAGCTTTTCATGGATGCCCACGGGTCCACGCTCACCAAGGCCACGATGATTCGGAGAGAGAGAGGAAAAGAAGAGGATGATGGGAGAGAAGCTAACGTGTGCGTTCTACGTGGACAAAAAAAAACCACATTGGTTAAGTGGCTGAGTTGGTGAGTCGGTGATGTGGACCCAGGGCATCCACGCAAGCTTTCCGGCGTCCACATCACCAAAAAAATCCACCGAAAAATCCCCAATTACCCAAATTTGGAGAAATGAAATTAAAACTTGGTGCTCATTTTGATGCAAATTGAAAACTAGTGCTCAAACTGATATAAAGCCAAACTTAGGTACTCAATGGAAAAATTTACCCGACAGGGTACTGTACAATATATCTGCAAACATTATAAAGTGTTTGCACAGTGTTGCATAATACCGATCGAGGCCATAGACGGGTTACAATCATTTCGTTACCCAATCGCCGTTTTAATGACACACCACTGGGCTACCGGTGGTTCTCTCAATTAACAACAATTAAAAATATAGTTTGAAAGTAAATTTTTTTTTTTTTTTAATGAAAGCTGCTGAATTTATTAAGATAAAAACTACATTTTTATTTAATATATTTATTTTAATAAAATAGTTAGACCGGAAGTTAATTTAGTTACCTAGTTTAAAAAAAAAAACTCAACAAATTGTTTCAGTTAAACTTCGGTTAAATTTTAGTTAGGACAGTTAGTGCTGTTAATTATATCTCAAGGCATTCCATTCCATCACTATATATATATATATATTATAATAAGAGTTCTAGCTGTGAACGACTTGAAGAATACAAGAAGCAAGAAGCGAATCAAGAGACGTTGGGCTGCAGAGATCCTAATGGCGCCACGTTGGAATGAAGTGGAGGACGAACGATTGGTAAGGAAGAGAGCTCGGGGCCTCACCTGGGCTGAGATCAGTGAACGCATCAGCGGTAGGAGTGCAGACGCATGCCGGTGCCGATATGGCAGGATCACATCAAGGAGGGCCACTATTCCCACTCGCACTCATCACCAAAATAAAGCTACCGAGAATCAATCTGCTACGAGTCAAATATCCCAATCAGATGTTGTTCATGTAGAAGAAAGAACCGATGGTAACTATATATAGTTTGTATCACATCATCATCATCATCATCATCATCATCATCATCATGATCCTCATCATCATACATGCTTCTTGACAGGTTGTGCATCTGCTAATTGATGAGGAGGTTATCAAGAATAATAAGCCAGGATCCTTTGAAGTTCTTTTACTTTTAGATAGTAAACATTTTAGAAAATCTAGGGTTCTTTGATGTTCTGCCACCTTTAGAACATTTGCATTTATGTTTGTGAAGACTATTAGGCCTCTTTGTCATTTCCTATTCTAGCAGTCACAGAACAGTTGTATTTGAAGAGCGCATGCTTTAATTTTTCATCTTTAATTGAAACAAAAAGAACCACAAATTCTTGAATATTTCATGGATTCAGTTAGCCATTAATTGAAAAAAAGGTCAAAGCCCTATCAGTCCACTCTTCTAAGTCCAAGAACTCCATCTCAATATTAAATCACGAAAGAAAATTAAGCAGATATCAAAGTCCTAATTATCCACCTTATTCAAAAAAAAAAAATAGTCCTAATTATTCTTCAAGATCATCTTATCCTTCTCTGAGATTATCATTTCCATAGCCGGCTCCTAATTGTTGAGGTCCTCTTCCTTCGCATCCTCCAAGATCATCATTCTTAATTCTGGCTCCTAGTCCTCAATCTCCTCTTCCTCCTCCTTCTCCTCCTCCTCATCAACCTGGGTTATCTTTTGCATTTCTAATTCCAAGTTCTTGACCTCCTCCTCCTCTCTGTTTCAGTTCACTTGTTTTACTTCTCTATACATCTGGAGATTGAGATACAGTTCTATATATATATATAGTTTAATTAATTGTTAAATAACTTAACCGTCAGTACGTTCTTGTGTGCACTCGCTCGGATATATATGTAGAATGTTTTGGTGAGATATTTTTTTTTAAAAAAAAAACAGTAATCTAAAAATAATGCAATTAGAGTATGCCTAAATAATATTGAAAATAATCGAAGAAGTGCTACAAATGAACAAATAAAAGTCTAAGTTGGAAAATGGTGTTTTAAATTTTTTATTCTTTCTAGTAAGAATTAAAATTTTGTTGCCGCTCGCGTTGGTATCAAGTTGGATGGCGCCATCTGGTCTCAAGTTGTCGAGATGTACATCTCCAACAAAGACAAGTTGGGCTATATCAACGGTAACTTGCCCCAATCACCACAGACGCACCAAATGTTTCGGAAATGGCGCACGGACAATGGTCTTAGTAAAAAGCTAGTTGATTAACTCCCTTGATCCCACACTAGTTGGCAATTTTATTCGGTTTCTGATGGCCAAACAAGTATGGGACTCCATTGCAACAACGTTCTTTGATGGTAGTGACACCTTACAGGTATATGATCTTCGACGTCGGGTGACGCGCCTTAAGCAGAATGGTGGTTCTTTAGAAAAATATTACAATGACTTGCAAGGCTTATGGTGATAGATTGATTTTCGGCGTCCGAACCCAATGATCTGTGCTGTTTATATTCAAAAGTACAATAATATGGGTTCTAGAGGAGCGTGTTTATGTGTTTTTAGATGGCCTTGATGGTAAGCTCGATAAGGTTCGTGGTGATGGTTTTCAGATGCAGCCATTCACAACGATCGATCAGGCATACGCTCACATTCGTCAAGAAGCTGTACGACAAGCGGTTATGACTGGAGGTGGTAAGGAAGCTCCTCCAGGTGTTGTTTTGGCTTCGAAAGGGCTCGTGCATCGAAATCCACCTCTTTCTCCACCAATCCTCTTTCTCTTGCTTCTTGCGGCAAATCCAACTCAACTAAGCAAAGATGGGTATGCTGTTGGGCTAAAATGTTCTCACTGAGGAGGGTCAAACATGATCGAGACACATGCTTTAAACTACATGGGTATCCTGAATGGTGGCATGAATTCCAAGCTAAAAAGGGTCGTGAGATTCCAAACACCAATTGTGGGATTGGCAAGGCTGCGGTGGCAGTAACTGATCCACATCTCTTTCTCTCTCTCTCTCTCTCTCTCTCTCTCTCTCTCTCTCTCTCTCACTCCTCCTATTGAGACCTTGATATTAATGCAAGTGTACGTGTCGATCGCGTAATAATAGTGTGCTAAAAAGCATATTGTCGATCCCACAGATCAAGAAAGTGAATACTATCAATGCACTCTTCTAAGTCCAACAACTCCATCTTAATATCAAAGCACTAACAAAAAGTAGCATCCAGAGTGTCCTATCAAAGTCCTAATTATTCTTCATGATCATCTTATCCTTCTCCGAGATTATTATTTCCATCATCGGCTCCTAATAGCTGAGGACCTAATCCCTCTCGTCCTCAAAGATGATCATTCTTATTTCCGATCCCTAGTTCTTGATCTCCTCCTCCTCCTCTTCAACCGAGGGTTATCTTTTGCATTTCTGGTTCCAAGTTCTCGAGCTCCTCCTCCTCTCTCTTTCGGTTCACTTGTTTTACTTCTCTACATATATAGATATTGAAATACAGTTCTATCTATATATATTGTGGGAGAGGAAGTGAAATGCTGTAAATTAGTCAACTAATCTACTAATTAATTGTTAACTAACTTAACTGTTAGAACGTTCTTGGGTCAAAGCCTAGAGGCATTGATAAGAAACCAGCAAACTTCTCTTCAAAATTTTGAAAATCAGGTGGGGCATATAACAAAACTATTGTCTGAACGTCCTCAAGGAAGTTTGTGGAGTAATACTGAAGCCAATCCTCGTGCACATCTCAAGGCTATCACTCTTCGGAGTGGTAAAAAAAGCAAGGACGGGTAGTGAATGGATGATTTAGAAGGAAAATGGACCAAAAATTGAGGTTGTTAAGTGTCCGGCAAGGGAAGTAGAAGCTACTCCAAATGTTGAAAAGATAACACCACCACCGGTGAAGGAGTATGTTCCCCACCTCCCATACCCATCAAGGTTGAAGAATGATCACAAGGATGAATAATTCAAGAGGTTTCTAAATTTGTTGAAGTAATTGCACATTAATGTAGCATTTGTTGAAGCCTTTTCTCAAATGCCAAAGTACGCAAAGTTTCTCAATGACCTATTAACAAACAAACAGAAATTTGAGGAGATATCAATGATACATTAAGCGAAGGAAGCTCAACGTTTCTTCATAATCAGCTACAGAGGAAATAAAAGGATCCATGGAGTTTCACTATCCCTTGTAAGTGATTTGGTAAATGAAAAGGCCCTAGTGGATTTAGGTGCTAGTATCAATGTAATGTCTTACACCATGTTTAGGGGACTTGTGACCTTAAGCCAATGAGGATGACCTTGCAACTAGCGGACCACTCCATTAGGCATCCTAGGAGAATTATAGAAGATGTATTGGTTAAGGTTGACAAATTTATTTCCCATAGACTTTGTGATTTTGGATGTAGATGATGATGTTGAAGTGCCCCTCATTCTTGGTAGGCCGTTCCTAGCCACCTCCCAAGCCCTAATCTATGTTAGCAATGGTAGGATGACACTTAGGGTTAGGGATGAGGAAATCATGTTTGCTTTATCTGATGCTAGGAAACATCCTTCTAGTTTTGATGATACATGTTATTTTCTTTATAAGATTGATTCAATTGTTGATGAATGTGTGCAGAAAATTTTCCACAAAGAGCCTTTCAAGAAGTCATTAGATGACCCTCACATTGAATTGACAACCCCTTTGCTTACAACAACATCAACTGAGGAAAGTATGAGCAAGATCATTGGCGAGAGGTAGGTCACTTCCCCAAAGAAAGGCAAGAGACAACCTTCTCCCAAGGAGGTAACCCCCGAGTCGGCCAACTTCATTAGTAAGTTCCCTATTTTCTCCGATCATGCACTTGGGCACTATTTTTGAGACATTCATATTGGTCATGAGGAGTGCTTTTAATTGAACCTCCTTGACATGGCCATTTCAGGTATGTCAAGTTCGTGACATTAAACAAGCACTTCTTGGGAAGCAACCCAAGCAAAAAACATTTGTATTTTTGGAGTTTGAGTCTTTAGTAGTAGTTTTGTAGGTTTGCTTGAGTTAGTAATAATTACTCGGGTTGTTTTCAATTTTTATGTGTTGGTTGGATGTTTGTTTTCCTTGTCACTCATTTCATGATTCCCAGGTCATGAATGTATTTGAGCTTAACTGCAGGAAATAAAGGGAACTCTGTTTAAATATTCAAGGACTTTCATAGTCTACTTACACCTGTAAGTAGGGTCATAAGCTTCAAACAAAGAGCTTTATGGGTATCTTACACCCGTAACCCACTCGCAATGGGGATCCAGAGAGTCTTAAAAGCAAACTTATGGCCCGTAAGTCCTGATGAGCACAATTCAGAGGTTCCTTAGGCTAGCTTAAGCCCATAAGAAAGGTCATAAGGATCATCCAAAAAACTTTACGGATACACCTTAAACGTTTACGGGCCAGTAACCTCTATGGGATATAACTTAGGTTCCTTACAGGCATCTTACACCTATAAGCTAGACCGTAAGAGCAAAAAGAGAACCTTATAGACTACAGTGTTAAGCCTTTTACAGTCATAACTGAGATTGTAAAGGAGATGTACCCTTACGAGGTAGGTCTTATGGCCGTAAGCACCCCTCATTGTTAATTCAAAGAGACTTACGATCGCGCTTTATGCCCATAAGTTACCTATAAGAGCCTAGGTTTTAAGCACCACCAGAGACCTTTGATCTTCATTTCAATTTTTTCTTCGCAGGATCTTTGTCACCGGTGCCTTCTTCTCCTCCCACTAGCTTCCCCTCATCGCTATCCGGTTTTTCCATTTTTCTTCTTTGTCTCAAAGGTAATCTTTGTTTTTCATAATTCTTGAGTCAATAGATCGATATGTTGCATGAAAATGACTGTATGAATATTTAGCAATTCATGAATGTTGTTTTAAATTCGAAAATTGTAAAATTTTGAGCTGCAATCTACAGGAGGGGTCCTTACGGTCTGAGCCCATGGCTTACCACCATAAGTTTGTCTTACAGGTGACTTTCCCCGAGGTTTACGTCCATAAGCCTTCCCGTAAGCTAGTCCTAAGCCCTCCTGATTTGAGTAAATTTCATACTTTTGGTTCTAAAATCATATTTTTCTTTTCAAGCATGACTATAGTGAAAAAGGTTGTATCTAGGCCGGCAAAACTGGGCTAGACCGAGGCTTCCACCTCGGGTACGACCACCCAGGACATGACAACAACTCTCCGGTCCCTTCTACCCTTACATTTTCAGAGGTTCACTTTCTAGAGTTATTTTCCCGCTTTGAGGATGAAGCGGTTTAGCCAATCCCATATGGAGGATTTGCCCATTCTTGTATAGTATGACTAAAAGAGGAGATCTAGGGGATGTTCAAGTAAGGCAGTTGGAACCGGCTTTTCTCCTATGAGGAGCAGACATACAAGGATAGTACCCTCGAGGTCTTGTCCACCTTCGAGTTGGATTGAGGCTTCATAGGATTTGACAAAGCCGGCTTTATCATGTTTTCGACATTCAGGGTGCAGTGGCGGCTATCCTTCACCGACTTCACTCTACTATCGGGTTTATATGACACAGACTTCACTAGCACCCCATAATATGAGCAGTTGTTGATCGACTTTCCTCGAGGCATCACCGCCATGGGAATTTTGTAGCATTTGAGCTGAGGATGTAGCTACGAGTCGAGCCTCACGAAGGCCTCGTTCTTCACTCGCCTAGCTCACAGGTATGTCCACGCTATCATGGCCCGCTCCTTTGCAGGTAGCACTAATAGCACTAGAGTTATGGGGCTACAGGAGCTCCTATTTCTCTACAGCCTTGTGAAGCACCATCCCATCCACCTTGGCTATGCGCTGGTAGGCTTCATCACACATTAGGGCTAGCACGTATACCTTGGTGCGATCATTGCATGTCCATATATGACTCATCCAAGGTATGGGCCTAGTTGATCGACTCCAAGTATAAGAGGTGGTTGGCGGCACATTTACCCTCGGCCTTGATACTTTATGGCTAATGGGGATAGTACTGTCTCACAGCAGCCATTGCATCCTCACCACAACTATAAAGCACCCATCATTATGGGGTGAGGACAAGGATGATGAGTCAGACGATGAGTCCGATAGTGAGTCATCCTTGCTGTCAACCATTGAGCCTGCCGGTCCATCCAATTAAGTAACTTCTCCTAGATACATATCAGAAATGCGCGCAAGAGGTGTGATCTGAGGTGAGACAGGTACAGGAGCACCAACATGGCATTCGGTAGATACCGGCACAAATACAAGCCAATCTTGGCCATGCTCTAGATATTCTAGCCAAACTAGTCCCTCCCCCAACTCTAGCTCCTCCAACGTCGACTCCTCCTTTATCACCGCATCTATCGACTGACTCTGCATCTTCTGATGATGCTGAGAATTAGCTTTCCTTTATTTCATTTTGTATTTTTATTTTCATTAGTTGAATTCAGTATTTTGGCAAGGATTGGCCTTGCCTTATTTTCAAAAATTTAGTGGATTTCTATTTTTTATTTTGTTATTTTATTTTGTTGAGCTTTAATGTTCGTGTATGTACTTCGCAAGATTTATTCACAACACCCAACATCCTTAATTACAAAGGGGATGCTCACTCGGTCATTTCTTGATCTTGAGTGATCCCCAACTGCTAGGGCACATCCATGGACGCACTAGGTTGGTTCCAAAGAGCAATGTACCATTCAAATAGAAATGGGGAAGTAATCGTATTATACTCCCCTCCTATTCTTATTTACATTGCCTTGCATGCTTATTTTTACACACATTTAGGACAATGTGTGAATTAAGTGTGGGGGAGGGGTTTAAATTTCATTGTTAACTCTTTTACATGCCAAGTTTGCCTTATGATGGCACATTTGTAATGTAGTGGGAGTTTCTTAGTATTAGGGGTGGACACTTGTAAGTTCATTCCATTTTGAGTTCTATTTTTCTTAGTGTGCACTCTATTCTTGGCTATACACCTAATTAGAGCTCACAACTTCTCTAATGTAGCAACTTAGACCAATGTTGGACTTCATTTTAGTTTTGTTCATTTTACTTCTTAGGGGATGAATTAAGAAAAAAATAATTTGCAAATTTAAAAGAATTTGTTTTGAAAAAAAAAAAAGAGAAAAATTTAGAAACAGAAAAAGCTACCCCTATTAGAAGTATGAAGCTACTATTGATAATTAGGTGAGTGAAAGTTACCATATATTGGTATAATATGTGAAAAGAACTAACTCCTCTTAAGTGTGAAAGCCGATCAATGAGTGCTAGAGGGAAAGGGCTACATTACGAGATGTGTAAAGCTACCACCTTGCAAATAAGAAGTTGTTTTGTGAATTTTTGCTAGTGAAGTCCTCTAAGTCAAAAGATGTGAAGTAGAGAGTTGAAACACACTCACACAATGATAATCTTCAATAGAGTGTTTACTATTTTTGGAACTTGAAGTTTTTAGCATTCTTATATTGCTGAAACTCAAACTACTTGTGAAACTCCCCAATTTTTTAGCACCTGAATTCTTGCAATTTATCCACTTAGTTTGTAATGTTTTATTTTTTCTTAAGGACAAGAAAAAGCACAAGTGTGGGGGAATTTGATGAGTGTACAACATGCATGTATTTTATATCACTTTGTACACTCATTCAGCATGAATTAGAGTTATATTGTGGAATTTGATGCTAAAGTTAGTGTATTTCACATTCTTAGGCTTAAGGCAGTACTTCAAGATGAGAGAAAGTCAAAAGATGTATTCTAGACCTTAAACAAAGAAGTTGGAGCTCTCTCGACATCATTGGAACAAGGACAAGGCAAACTGGGTGGCTTACAGGCAACTTACGGCCAACCTTACGATCGTAAGTCAATTCTAAAGGACCTTGCAAACATGCTTATGCCCATAAGGAGAATTCAAAGCCAATTCAGAGTACCTTACATGCTAGGCTTACTCCCATAGGGATGCCCGTAAGGACCATTCAGAGGAGCTTACGACTAGAGCTTACACCCGTAAGGGATGTCGCAAGAAGCATAACAGTGAAGTTTACGGTCCAACCTTTACGGCCGTATGTTAGACCGTAACACAAACAAAAGACTTTACAAATGGGACTTATAGCTGTAAGTGTTCCCGCGAGGCTCATAACGATATTCTCTAGCTCGCTTACAGCCAATTCCTTACTCCCGTAAACAACCCGTAAACAAACAAATATAAATAGAACTTATGAGGATTTCTAGGGTTATTCTTAGTTTTTCTTGGCCAAATCTTGGAGGCGAAGTTAGGGAAGATAGGAGTCAGGTCTCTAGTACTCAAAGGGAGATTTAAAGGTAGATTTGGATTCACATTTAGGGGGATTAGAGATCATAGCCATCAAGCTCTCACCTTGGCGGCGTGCATGGAAGATTTCCTAGGGCTTCTCCGTTGATACTTCATTGGCATGATTGAGATTGGGGTTTTCATGACTTTCATGTTTCCTCCTATTATTTGTATCTTGAATGGTTTCCCTCCATTAATGGAGGCTTAATTCATAGATATCTGCCAATAGTTAAACTCTAGGGTTTATATTTTAACATTAATTGTTAGATCTTTGATACTTTAATTGTTTTCTTAATTGCAATCATTTCTATTTGAATCCAATTACATGTTTGAATACTTGGTTACTAATGAGGAAAAATCCCTTGCTATCATGTTTGATGTTCTCCGTAACAAGTAGAAATACCCACCTAGCATAGACATGCCGTGATTAGAGGGAATTGTGAGTAAGCCTGGGTATAGGGTACTTTGGAGACTTCATCTCTCTTAATTCTCTTGAGTGAGTTACTGATATTCTTTGTGCTTTTTGTAATCATATAGAGTGGCTTTTAGGAGAAATGACATTTCTACTCTGAATTCAGATTAGGGATAATCTCCCACTTTGGGGAGATTATCTACTTAAGAGATTGTCATTAGGTTACAATGAGGTTTCATAGATTGCTAATGCGATTGTGTGGATGTTTGTATCAGCTCTGCACCTAATCAGTTACTCTTCGCCTGAGAAATCATGGTGACAGGGATATAAGTGTACATGCCAATCACATAATAAAGTGTGCATGAATGCAGAGTGTTGGTCCATAGGAAAGAAAATAAGTACTAGTAATAAACCTAAATTTGAAAAATTGCCTGAATGGTGAAGTGATGTGTGTGTATAAACAAAACTAAACAAGAACAAAAAAAAAACTAAAATTAACAGCAGAGAAATCAAGGAAGAAAGCGATGTCCGGGCAGAATCTCCCTCTATGGTTATGAGTTGCAGAACAAAGGTTATCTAAGCATGCAATCCTACTTGAACCGAAAGGTTTTACGAAATATACAAAACCTTGATTTTTCAGGTGAAGAGTAACTAAATCGGTGTGAAGCTGATATAGACATCCACATAATCGCATTAACGCTCTCTGAAACCTTATTCCTGGCTAATGAAAATCTCTTAAGTAGATAATCTCCCCAATAGAGAGAAAGATTATCCCTAATCCGAATACATGGTTGCAAGGAGCACGAAGATTCTCACTAGTCCATTCAAAAGGATTGTTGGAGACAAGGTCTCCTAAATACCCCAACCAGAGGGTACCCACTATCATCTCGAATTGCGGCAAGTCTGGGCTAGGTGGGAATTTCTTCTCGTCATGTAGCAACACAAGATATGAGATCTAGGGCTTTTGCCTCGTTAGCAATCATGCATTCAATAACACAATTTGACACAAATAGATATGATTGGAAATAAGAAATCAATTAAAGCATCAAATCCAACAACCAATATCAAAATATACACCCTAGAGTTCGACTATGCCTAATCATCTACAAATGAGCCCTCAATTGAAGGAGGGTGAGCATTCAAGATACAAATAGAGAAAGAAAACATAAGAGCCATGAAAACCCCCTTCTCAATTTCTAGAAAGAATAATCATAGGAGGAATTGCTCAAAAAGCTTCCATGCATGCCGTCAAGATGGACTTGACGGCTATGATCTTCAACCCCCTTGAATGTAGGTTAGAATCCCCCTATAAATTGCTCCTTATACGCTGGAGATTCACCCCCTCTCTACCTAAACCTCACCTCCAAGAATCTTCTTGAAGAATAGAATAAACCAAGTGAAAGTTACCCTAAAAATCCTCAACAGTTATATTTATGCATGTTTGTTTACCGTTTGCTTATGGGCGTAAGGACCAGATAGTAAGGGAGCTGGAAAAGATGGTTACAAGCCTTACAAGGGCGTAGTGTGAGGCGTTTATATGCTAGATGGGAAAAGAAATACCAAGGTAAAGAAATTCAACATCATTTTATGAGTTGTACCAAGTCTACCGATCAACCAAAGATGCAAAAACATTTGCAAAATATGAGAAATCCAAAGAGAAGAATGATGGTTGTGGAGGAGTTATTAGAGAGATGGCCAATAAGAGGTTGATGCCAAGCTTTTTTGAATGACATGGTTAAGTATGAGAGTGTAGATATCAACATGTGTGATACCTTTAATGGGGTGTTGTTAAAAGCCATGAGCAGCCTATAATTTCGATGTTTGAAGATATTAGGAAATATGTGATGACTAGGGTTGTTGCCAAAAAAGAATATGCTATGAAGTGGAGATTTGATTGTGGACCCAACATTGTTTCCAAAATTCAAAAAGAAATGAGTGAAAGTGCAAAGTGGTAGGTTTAAAGGAATGAAGTTACAAGTCATACGCTGTTTTGGGATGACTTGGTGCAACATGTGAGAAAGGGTTATGTTATTAGATTGGCTAACCAGAGTTGCACATGTGGAAAATAGGATAAAACCAATATCCCTTGTCAGCATGGCATGGCTACAATTACATTTTGTTTTGAAGAACCAATGAATTATATCTCTGACTGGTTCAAAAAAGAAACATACTTGAGGACCTATCATTTTACTATAAGCCCATTAAAAGACAAGACATATTGGCCGACAAGTGAAACAAGTCCACTGTTACCACGCATAATTAGGAGGATGCTAGAAAGCCTGGAAAGAAAATGAAAAGGGAACTAATGAAGAGCAAGAATAGAATCACAACCAAACTTTCTAGGGCAAGCATGGTTATGAAATGTGAAATATGTCATACTCAAGGGCACAACAAAGTTGGGTGTCCAAGAAGAATTAATATTGTAAGTTTCTCACATCTTTTTTGACTAGCTAATCTTTATTCTCATCCTACTTAATTGGGCATACTAAATAATATTGTGATGATGTAGGTAAAAAGTGATGGCTCCCTGGAGCTTGATACACCCTCGGCAACAACTAATACAACAATTAATTCAACTAGGCAGGAGACACAGAGAGGAAAATCTATTGGCACTCAATCATCAAAGGGGCAAAAACAATGTAGCTACATCATAGGAAAATTAGAAGACAGTTGTTGAATCATTAGGGAAAAAGGTGAAAGATGCTCCTATTCATGCTTCAATACATATTTTGAGAGTAAGTAACAATTCTCATTTCATATGTAATATGTTGTGTTAGTTACAAAAGGATGAAAATTTGTTTGTTACTGTTGTATAGTGCCCACACAGGTGAACTTATTATTGGAAGGAACTGTCAATTGGTGATAAACTAGTGTTGTCCCAATGTTGCTTAATTAATCATGTACCAATGTATAGAGTGCTTGGATTTATTGCGTACAAAATAATTTGCTTGGATATATGAGTGTTATTAATAGTGTGGTTTTTTGTGACAGATTAATGGTGCATTTTAATATGAAACTATGTAATTTCCAAATTATGACTGTGTTGTTAAGAAATTTGTGGGTGTGTTGTTTTGCACATTGTTACACAGTTAATAGTGGTTTTTTTAACAGATTATGCTTGGATTTATATACCACTGTATGAGTGTTGTTTTTTGTAACAGATTATATACATACATTGCTTGGATTTAATATGATCAATGAAGTTTCGTTTATTAATATGCACAACAAACTATGAGCAAATGAAAGTTTCTTTTTTTTTATTTCCTTTACACAGTTTTAAATTTTTGTACCACCTATAGTTTATCTACTGTTAAGATAAGCAACACATTACCAATTTCATATTACTTGTCGATTGTTACTTTCTTTACTCTAGAGTGTAGAATGGAAGACAGATCTTTTGTTTTTATGGATTTTAAACTCAATCAAATTTTGAATCTTTGTGCTGACAACACCGCAATCTTATTTTATTTAATTCTTTTTGTTCTTTAATCACAGAAATACAATTATTAATTTAGTGCTTTATTGAACAAAACCAAAATATTACATCGATAGAACACCAAAATAGAGAAATTATGAAAAACAAACTATTAAAAAGAACTTATATTCAAACATCAAGTATAGTGCGTCAGTTAATCATTTGTTATATGTTTTAAAATTAGTAATTTATCATCCTGGAGCACTATGGTGAAGGTTCAACAACAAGTGTTGTGGAGTTGTTGTAGGGGTGGACAATATTATTTGGTACATGGGGAGGGGATAAGGGTAATGGTGAGAATAATGTTGATGAATATATATGAGTTTTACCATGGATGAGGAAGATGATGAGCGAGGATTAATGTCGAGTGTCAGAGACTTTCACTAGGGACGAAGGCAACAACGATTAGCAATGAATTAAGATAGTGAATTAGATTATTACTTCTTCAACGGGGACTAGGGTTGGGTAAATGGAGTTTGGATCCAAACAAAAGGATCCAAATCCGTTTTTATTATTTTAATATATTTTTTATTAAAATAATTTTTTAATATATTTTTAACATAAACAATTCCACTCCAACCAGCCACCACAAAAGGGGGAAAGAAACTTCCATCTTTACCAATTAAAATAGTAGATGACATGAAAGATATAAATTAAAATAGATGGACCAAAAGAGCACACGTGTCACTATCAGCATTTGGCCCAAAGCCTACGGACCGGCCCAAGCTTGGCCCAAGCCCGATCCAAACCCGATCCAAAGTCAATATTTAACAGATTAGTCCAAGTCCAACCCAAACAAACCTTAGATTAGATACGGATATCATTTTTAAGTGATGGGCTAGGCCGCAGCCTGCCCTTTTTGACTTTTCTTGAGCTCATCTAAGAGGCCGATCCATGATCTAGCCCATTGAATTTATTACTAAATATTAATAATAAAAATTTAAAAATATTACAAATAATTAATTGATTGAAATAAGTCCATCATACAAGGGAGCTAACTAGCTCAATGGTTAATTGTCATGGATCAACCTCATGAGTCATGTAATGCCAACCAACGACTCTCTCCATGATTCATCTTGGAAAAGAATTCTATTTTATTGATCAATCATGTACATAGATGTCCAATTTTATGTAGAATGGAAAAAAAATGCATATGATTGAAAAATAAGTAGGTGCTAATTTAGTTTGGATGTACTTATATTGTAGTGATGTAATAAATTTCTCAAGTAAAAATATAATAATGCTAATCAATTAATAAAATGATTTTTTTTATTTTTTTTATTTTTTTATTTTTAAATCATCACAAAGTTTAATAAAGTAAAGTTACCAAAGAAAACAACAACGGACCAATTTGAGCCAAATCCAACGAGCCGATCCTGGCCCAATCAAATGATTGATCTAAAGAACTAAGCTCATGAGCTGGACCATGGGTTTCATATTTTAAATCTAGGCCGACCCAAACTATTCATGAGGCCCATCAGATATAGACTCGAGTTGTATCAAAACCTTAATTTTAATTTCTGGGCCCAACCTAATAATGAGAGTGACACAAGTGCATATATACTGAGATCATTTTGGGAATTAGACCCAAATTCATCTGCCAATTTTGCACTAGTGTCTAATGTAATGTAAATAAAAAAAAAGAGAGAAATCTTAATTTAATTTTTAAATTAAAAAAATTGCCTACCAAATTTTAACTATTTCTTCTAATAACTAAATGATTTTCAAAATACATATATTTAATACTATGGGTAATAATCTTAAGTGGGTACCTTATTATACCCAAATTTCACTTTGAGCACCAAATTTTGATTTGTTTCTTTTCAGATACCTTATTTTTATTTACTTACACCGGGAGGGCATCAGGGAAAATCCGGTGATGTTTTACTTATGTGGCTACCAGAATAGCCACATCAACCCCAAAAAACCATCTCATTTCTTATGTGACATGGACATATCAACAACTTGATGATTTGGAGAAGTTGATGCCACGTTGACGTCCACGTCACCTGCCACATCAGTCACACTAAGAAAACGCTCCCTACCCCATCTCCCGTCCCCACCTTTCCCACTCCCGCTTTTTCCTGTCTTCCCTCATTTCCATCAAAGCATCCCGTGGCCACCTAACTAGCCCGACCAAAGTCCAAGCGTTCCACATTTCTTCTCTACACCCAAAAACAATATTTCCCTATCCAAACCAGACATCCTATCCCTCACAGGTGATGGTGACCACAAAAAAACAAATGACAAAACTCAACACACATGGACGTCAATTAGGCGATAAGACCTCTGGGGAAGGAACCACCAAGCTATCGTAAGTTTACAAGACAAATATTTTGAAATTAGAAGTAGCATTCGACCATTAGGGTTTCATGTATAGTCTAGTTTAAAATAAGATTTAGGGTAAACTAATTGATCATCAATTGTTGGATTGCCCTATTATATGAGTTGAAGATAAATCCTAAACTTCATCATTAGTGCTGAATACTAGCAGTACTTTTTTTGTTTATTGCCTGAAGAACCAGAGCCACCCTTTTTGGAAGATTCTCACATGGTGTATATTCTCTTGTTTTGGATGTGAGTTATTTATATGTTGTAGAAATGAACTGTTGTATAATTTAAGGTACGAAATGTTGGCTTTTTATGGGAGTATGTATGTGTGAGAAATCATCAATTCCATTATAAAAGCACCCACACATATGGTCCCCACATAGATAAGGAGAAAAAGGGTTAATACCTTGAATGAAATTTGGGCATAGTTTAGTACCCACTAAAGAAATGAATCTGTAAAGCTGTAAGCAAATGTTGTGATTTCCTTGCAAGCTGTGTTTAATTCCTATGCAAACTTGTTAATTATTAGTAGATGTTTGTTACCTTAATTGTCAATGTTATGCTCTCTTAAAATACTGCAAAGTTTAATTTTTTAGTTGCAAACTCATATTAATAACATTTACTTATGCAAGTTTGTATGGTTTGTTTTAGTTTGTACTTTGCAATGTTATGTTCTCTTAAATATGTTAGGCATTTTCCTTAGTTTCATATATATATATATATATATATATATATATATATATATACACATATGTATACATTAATAGAAATTAAAGTATCTTCATATACTATTGCAGTTGTATTTGTATTTATTTTAGTGATATGCTGCTAGTATAAATGAGTACAAACAAATTTATTAATTGGGTTATACAAACAAATTTATTGATTGGCTTATACAAACAAAATTTTTTCAACACCCAACACTAAGTACTTCACTATTAAGTTTCAATATACAAATGGTGATGTGAACAAATGGGCTAACCGTAGTATAGCTGGGTTTGCAGACTATTGTTGCGCGGATAAAATATCTAGATTAGAACTTGTAGACATGGCAAAGGAGATGGGATTAATAGTGGATGGTTGTAGGTTCTGGTGGTTAGACATTAACAACAGCACAATGGGTTTAAGAGAAATAATTAATGATGTAGATGCAATAGCAATGGCAATGACTATGAATCACACCAAAATTAATAAATTTGTATGCTAAGGTATCATCTTCTAATAGTGGTGCTATGAAGGATGTTGTTAGGAATAGGGATGGCAACGGGTAGGGTATGGGTAGGGTATGCCAAAACCCTTACCCGTACCCGTAACCCCTACCCCATACCCGTACCCTTACCCGTACCCTTCAGGGTAAAAAAAATCATACCCTTACCCTTACCCGTAGGGTACGGGTATACCCGCAGGGTACCCGCTTACCCGTTGTTACCCATTGTTCAAATTATCGAATTAAATTTAAATAATAATAAAAAATAAATTAATTATACATTATATTACAATCTTTAAAACAGATGTCCATAAATTCAAAAATTACAAGTTGATATATATTTGTTTATCTTAAATTATATAATCACATAAAAAATGACATTTATTTAGAACTCAATGGTAACTCTACCTTTTGTTTTGTTCATGTTTAACTATCTTGGTTTTTTTGTTTTTAAATTTTTTTCATATATCTACTATTTATATTTTTATATAGCTTCAAATTTTATAAATATCTAGTAAGATTTTGAATATAAAAAATATTATAAGTAATTCTCATAAGTTATATCCAATTGATTTTTTTATTAGTATCTTATTTTTTTCGAGATGTTTTTTTATAATTTATAGAATAAATTATTATAACATTATTTTTTTATATTTGTTTATTTTTAAATTTAATTATGATTTTTAATATATATCTAAAATTCAATTTTGATAATATTATCAAATATAAATATAGAAATTAAATAAAATTTAAAATAATATATTAAGAGAAAATTTGAAGTATTATTTTCAAATTAATCACCATGAAAATAGATATTGAGTAAATGTTTAGTTTAATAAAAAATTATATATATATATATATATATGAAAGGGTAAGGGTACGGGTACGGGTTTTACCCGTACCCTCTTCAACGGGTAAGGGTAAGGGTAAGGGTACGGGTAGGGTAGGGGCATACCCTTACCCGACCTGCACTCTCCAAAAACTAACGGTATACCCTTTCACGTGCAGATCCCTGATCAAAGAGGGTAATACCCTCTTTGACCGGGTACGGGTACGGGTATACCCGTCGGGTAGGGTACAAATTGCCATCTCTAGTTAGGAACAAGAAAGCAGTTTCAATGGAGCAAGGAGATGTTTGTTTGGATGAAAATGTACGATAAAATTTTGATGAGGGGGTCACTAGAAGAGAAGGAAATATAGCAGGATATGCATCAACTAAAAATGTAGACAGAATCATAGAAAAAGATCAAGTGGGTAATGTTGAAGAACGTGAAGCAAGAAATGTAGAAGGTGGTAATGCAACAGATGAAGAAACTGATGATGATAAGGAATTAGATGAGGGCAGTGAGTTGCATGACTCAAAATATAGTTTCTATCCCTATGCATATACCTGTGGTAGATGTTGGGGTACCCGTAGATGATGAATCAGATTATGCTTTATCTGATGAATTGAATTCTTGTTCTTCAACAGATGAGGAACAATTAGAACCAAACAAACCAAAGTATGCAGAATTCAATCAGGACTGTGATATGAAGGAGATCCCCATTTCAAGATTGGATGAAATTCTCTAGTTTCAAGCAGTTCAGGGAGGATGTTAGGAATTATGATATTAAGAATAGATGTGTCATGAACTTTAGGGCTAATAATAAAAAGGTGTGCAAGGCTTATTGCAAGAAAGGGTGTCCTTTTTATTTATGGGATGCACCCATGGTAATTGATAGAAACACAATTCAGATTGAATCAAGTATTTTGAAGCATGAATGTTCTCAGGATCACAATGTTAGAAATGTCAGTGCACAGTGGATTACAAAGGAATATATGGAACAATTTCCTGCAGATCCTTCATAGTCAATACCAGGAATTATTCAAGCAGATAAGACAAATCAAGATGTTAATATAAGCAGGCTCAAAGTTTGGAGGGTTAAGGCCATCATAAGGAGGTAAGGATTATATTATATTACATATTATTGCACTTAGTTTCATTTGCTGAAAAATACCAATTGCAAAGATTGTCATGTTTAGTTTTACTTGTTGTGATTGACTTGTTTGTACTTTTTACCCTTTATTTTTGTTTGCCATGTTCACATGTCTTGTGAAAAGCCTCCTAGATGGTGATGAAAGCTATCAGATGAGAAGATTTTATGATTATAGACTTGAGCTCATGAGGACACAGCCAAGATCAACAGTGATATTTAAATGCAATGAAGGACAATTTCAAGGTATGTATGTTTGTTTGGGGCCTCTAAAATCAGGTTTCTTGACAACATGCAGGCAGATCATCTCCTTAGATGGGTGTTTTCTGAAGAATTTATTTGGAGGGCAACTACTTTCAGCTGTGGGGATAGATGCTAATGATTGCATCTACCCCATAACATGGGCTGTAGTAGATAGAGAAAACTTTGAGAACTAGAATTGGTTTCTAGAGTTGTTAGACAATGATTTGGAGATAGTTAACAGCCACCACTGGTGTTTCATAAGCGACAAGCAGAAGGTAATGCATATCCCATTTTTGTTCTGATAATTCAATTTCTTCACCTCTTATATGAAATATTTTTCCTCTTTAATCTATATTAATTTCTAAATCAGTTATTATATTTTGTTTGATCTATATTAATTTCTGATTATGTTTATTTTGTTTTGATGTTTTCCCATTCTCTTTTATGTTTAATGGTCCTAGTTTAATAAATAAATTAACCATAGGACCTCATACCTTCCTTAGAGCAATTATTTCCCAATAGTGAACACAAATAAAGTGTACGACACATCCATACAAACTTCAGAAAAAGTTTCAAAGGCAAAGCCCTTAAGGACCAAATGTGGAAATGTGCCAAGGCAAGTTATATTACTGCCTATAATAGGGAAATGGAAATCCTACAAGTTATATCTCCTGAAGCTCAGAGGTTCTTGAAGAATATAGATCCTAAACATTGGAGTAGGGCATACTTCAGACCACAATTTAAATGTGTCATGATTTTGAATAATCTATGTGAGTGTTTTAATAGTCAAATACTTGATGCTAGAACAAAGGGCATCATTACAATGAATGAGATCATTAGAACAAAGCTAATGATCAAGATTCAAAGAATGAAGGATGCTATGCAAAAATGAACCACAAATTATTGCCCTAAGATTTTAAGAAAGAGAAATCAATGAAGATGAGTTGGTCCTATACAACAATATGGTCTAAAGGAGATGAATATCAAGTTTTGGGACATGATGGCCAATTTGTAGTTAATAACAAAAAGAGAACATGTACATGTAGAATATGGCAATTAACAGCTGCCTTGTTATCATGCAATTTCTGCTATATATTACAACAAAGACAAACTTGAGAACCACCTAGAAGACTGTTACAAGGTGTCCGCATTTTTAGAGACATATTCCCATATATTACACCCAACACAAGATAAGGATTGATGGCCTACAAGTGATCAAGGGCCTATGATTCCACCATAACCTATAAACAAGAAAAGAGGCAAGAAAACAATGAACAGGAGGAAACAACCAGATGAGACAATTGATTTTGCTAAAGGGAAGGTGAGCAGGAAGGGAAAAACAATTACTTGCGGTGTGTGTGGTGCTTCAGGTCATAATAGAAGATTTCATGGGATGCAGGTACTCATTACAGCCATATTACTTGCAATTAATGGTTTCATATATTATTTCTTAATCCAGATCATCTTGTATGACAGGGGAAAAAAGAAAATACTACTAAACAGTCAGTTGATGATGCTAATGCATCAGCAAATATCATTGATGTGAGTATATTAGGCTCATGTTTGCAAAGTGGCATGATATCAATATAATTTGTGTCCATAATTTTTTTAGCATGATTCTACAAATAACCCTATGGATGCAATTGACCCTAGTGTCTTAGAGGAACACTTTCATCAGGTATGTTCTTTACTAGCTTTATAAACTTTGATCTAAAGTAGCTTCCCAAAAGCAATTCAATATTCTATAGTTTGTGCATATCATCAGGTTGATATCATGAGTGGGACCATGCACAATGAGGAACATATAGCACCAGCAAAATTTTTGTTACAGGTTTGGTTATCAACTTGATAGTCTAGACATTCATCTGTAAACATCAAATAATTAGGTTCATGTGATTATGGATATTGCATATCAGTACCATCAAAACAAATATTTATTACTATCTTCAAAATTTTCCTTCATCTAGAAGTACTTAATATAATAAAATGACATAATAAATCACCAATAGACCTTTGCATGTTTTATTGAGTAATGTTGATTTGATACAAATCATTAGGTGGAGACAATATGGTTGCACAGGCGCGAGAAGAACCTATGTCACAGGTGACATCCATAAATTACAAACTCAGCACATTCATCAAAATTCATCCAAATCCATCACATGTTTAAATAAATGTGATTTTGGGCATTGCCGGTGATTAATAACTTTGAGCAAAATGTCCATAACCCATCAGTTGTAAATGAAGGTGAAAGGAGGATGAGAGAAAAGCATCTTACAAAGGGAGGTAAGAAACAAGGCATATTAGGAGAAAAAGAAAAGGAGCAGCTTCACATGGAACCTGGAAAAAGAAAATTTCTAGTATATAAGAACCCAGATAGCTTAAATACTCCTATGTTGAGTGCAAAGGGCAAACATCCTGAAAAATAAGAGCAAAGAAGAAGTTACAGAGAAGAAAAAAAAGATATGGGTTCCACCAAGCCTTAAAGGAGTTGGTGGTTCTACTAGTGGGAAGACAAAATGAAAGATATGTAATGTTCTTGATGCTGGGAGCCAGAAATTCTACAAATTATGGGGCTTTTGCTAAAACAATTGTATTTTGGGTTTTCTTAGTTTTTGATGGAAATGCTTTGTTGTCCTATGGTTGTAGTTTGTACTATTTTGATGTTCCAGTTAAGACAATGATTAGTTGAAACTTTGTTTCTCTATCAAAATACTTTTACATAGTAAATGAAATTTATAGTTTTGTTGCTGTGAGATTTATGTGAATGGTTAATTTCTCAAATACATTGAATTAAAAAGGTTTGATTGTTAGGCATCTGGTTTGATTGTTAGAAGGTTTCATATAGTACTTTTGATCGAAAAAACAATGGGTCGGATTCTACAGGATTAACAAACCAATATAACTTAAGGAATGATGGAAGGGTTTTGGTTGATTAGTAACTCTTAATACTAACTATAATATAACCATTTAGTATTAATGTGAGCCCCACCCCTTAATCAAATCCTAGCCATTGCTTTTATCTCTTAATCCTAGCCGTTGGTTTTACTTTCAATCTTAGCCATTGATTTTGTTTTTGTTTAGTTTCAAAACCCTAGCCGTCTCTTCAGTTTTTTTTGGTTTTAGATCATAGGGGGAAAAGAGAGAGAGAGAGAGACTTGACTCGTCTCTTTCTCTTCCTTTTTGCGGGTGGTGTCGGCGACGAGGACGGGAGAAGGGTCTCATCGTCACAGATTTTTTTTTCACTGTTATTGTCGAGGTAAGGTTCTGAGTTTTTGTTATTTCTCTTTCTTATGCTTGTTTGTGACATGTTACTAGTTAGGGTTAGGGTTTGGTGAGAATTGATTTGATTTTAGTTTGAGGATAAAATTCAGAAAGTCCCTGTTAGCACAGTAGAGATCTCTTGGAATTTGGAAGAGATCAGAATAGAAAAATTGTAGATCGAGATCTTGGTTATCTTACTACAAAATTTCAGAATTTTTGGAGTAGTATCCTGCAAATTATAATTTTTAGACGCAGGTGACGCGGACAGGATTTCTGTTCAGCCCTTGAACAGTTTTTGATTATTTTCGTAATTGTAAGTTCTATTTTATATTTATATTTATATAAGAAAGTTATATAGGACAATGTTATATTTGACTCTGCAAAATTTCAAAATTTTTAGCCATGTAAATTGTGAGATATGAGCAGATTTCTATAGGTGTGCTCAATACTATTTCTGCAGAGAACATTACGATTGCTTAGACAATTTGATGGTTGTAAATGGAATTTGGAGAAGAGAATATAACAAAGTTATATATTTTGATGTTACCTAATTACCTGAAAAATTTCAGATTTTATGCATCTGTAGTTTGTGAGATATAGCCCTATTGGTGTAAGTGTCTCAGATGATATTTCTGTGCATAGCATGAAGAATTATGGCCATTTTTGATAATCATGAAGATTGAATTGGATAAGGTAAAAAATAGGAAAGTTGTTCATTTCTGAGTTATCTTATTTTCAGGAAGATTGTATTACTTTTGAAGTTATATGTTGTGAGATATTTTTTATTGCAATAGGCATGTCTGAAACTGTTGGTTTACATAAGTATGATTTTTAATACTGGTGGCTTAAATTATGTAGGTCTCAAATCATTGTGAGGTTTGGATATGTTTTAGATGAAGATGCCTAGTTTTCTCATAAGTTTGAAATTTTTTATTTGGGTTAGAATTTGCAAAGCTACGCTGATTTTAATCTTAAGGTTTGTAGGTGAGTTGGTTATTGGTCTTGACCTTGGTAATTTTGTTAGTGTTTGATTTGTTTTTTTGCATTCGTGTGAATTTTAGAATTTGTTTACTTGTAATTCTGATGGGTTATTCCCAAATTAGGACTTCACGAAAATACTCGATTGGTGTAAGAATTCAAAAAATCGGTTGTTAATCAAGTAAGTATCCTACATATAAATCATATTGTATGTATATACTCTAGTTTTCGAACATCCGAAAATTTTTGAGAAAAAAATAATGATTTTTATGTATTTATTTATATTTTGAATTATTTATTTATTATTATTTTTTTTGGGAATTATTTTTAAATTATTTTAAAGTTCCAGTTAATGATATTTTTATTTTTGGATTAGAATTAATTGAAAGGTTTAAATATTTTATTTACATTTGGATTACTTAATTTTTGAATTCGAGATATTTATTTACTTTTTGATTAATTACTATTGTGTTTTTCTTTATTATCTATTTATGTTTGGATTCAAGGATTATTTTGATATGATAAAAATGGGATCATGTATCTGCAAATTACTTGCATTTTGCCCGATATGAATTTTTGATAGTTTATTGTTTTGTGAACATGAAATATTTTTGACAAAGTACTCGTAGTCCCCAAACTAACTTTGCAATAACCCCATCCATCGGGGGTTAAACAACGGCCAGGTGATCGAGCATGTACTCGATATAGAAACTATAGTTTCACCGCTTTCCGTCGGTGAAGAATAACGGCCTTTGATAAATCGGCTCGGGTCACGAGGGTAAACTTATGAGTTACGATATTACGCCTCAGGGTCACTGAGGGATAAATATATGATTTCAGTTATTTTGTTTTGCAATAGTTGTTTGGGGGACCTATATGCTTGGTTTTGACATCTATGTTCATTTGAGATAAATTTGATTTCTGATTTTGATTTTGATTTTGATAAATTTTTTATTTTTGCAAATGATCCCTATAATTTTATAGTGGGTGCTTACTGGACTGTCAATCTCATAATTTATTGTTTAATATCTTTTCAGATCAAGAGTAGAGTTGAGTGGCGGATAGCTTAGCGGGGATCGTTAGACAATCGTCGAGTATTAGCATGTATTAAGTCCCGTTTTTTTGTGGGGCTGTGTTTTATTTGTATAAGTTTATATTGGTTTTTGCAATCCACTGAGTTTGATTCTTTGTTCTGTTTTGGATCAGGTTTTGAGTCCTTCTATGCCTACATGGTTTCGGCCTTGTAGGTGTACGGCCGTTTGTCGGTGTCCCAGGTCCATAGAGCTGGGTTCGGGGCATGACAATTAAGAATTATTGTTTAATTTAAGCCGAAAATACATTTTCCACATAATTTATTTCTAAATAAACAATTTGAATTACTCTTTTTTTGAATAAAAATAGGAATAAGATTAAATTCAATTAGAAACATTTCATATACAAGAAAAAATAGAGTAACCCTTTTTCTGAATCATTCAGTAAGGTCATGAAATATTTCGACTTATTTATCTTTTTGGTTCTATTTCATCTCTTCAACAACTTTAGTAATGAGCATAACAGCCCTATTGTTCCGATGGAGAGAATAACCTATAATTAGCTTTTCGGGAAATTTCCAAACGAACAATTTCAACAAAATCTTTCAATTTCTTATTTTACTATGTTCAACTCTATGTATTCCTCTATCCGTATAGTGCATTTATAGAAATGGCTATAACAGCTACTCTAAGAGGAATGTTTTTATGCGGTGCTAAGGATTTAATAACTCTGGCAACTTTACAAGAAGAAACTAACAGCCTCTCTTCCCCATATAAGACTAATCTCTCCGATGACCTCAACCTAGTTGCTTGTGAGAAGTCATTTGGAATGGGGGAGAAACCTTAGCACACAATTGCTTTCGAGAATCTTGCTTTCGAGAATCTTGTTCATTTCGCTCGTCGGAGGAAAAAGGTTGGTTGAGTGGGAAAGGGCGATGATGATGAAGAGCGGAAGGGGGAAAGATGGGGTTTTTAGTGTGACTAATGTGGCAGGTGATGTGGACGTTGACGTGGCATCAACTTCTCCAAATCATCAAGTTACTGACATGTCCATGCCACATAAGAAAATGAGATAGTTTTTGGGGGTTGATGTGGCTATTCCGGTGGTCACATAAGCAAAACCTCACCGGATTTTCCCTGGTGCCCTTTCTGTGTAAGTAAATAAAAATAAGATATCTGAAAAGAAACAATTCAAAATTTGATGGTCAAAGTGAAATTTGGGTATAATAAGGTACCCAATCATGATTATTACCCTTAATACTGCATTTATATTTCTAGCATCTTATTTCTTGATCATTTCATTCTACCTAATTTCTATCCATTTTAGTTAATTTTTCAATTTATTATAAAAACCCATATAAATTGATTCAATAAAATAGTTAAACTATTTCTCTTCCCACAAGGAGGGATGGAAGCTGATTCACACATTCTCTCTTGCACTTGTTACAATTAGAAGCCTCCACTAAAAAAATTAATAAAAAAAAATATATAAATCTGATCTAATCCTGACCGTTCGTTGTAATATTGGGCTTAGGAACAAATACTTTGATCACCATTTCTGATTTAAATATAAATCCTCACATCCTCTGCAATCATCTCTCATAATCCTAACGAAATAATCCACATCCTTCAACTCCGTTTGCCGTCTCTATTTTAAGTTATTGTAAGTTATAATTATTTTTAATTAAAATATTATCAAATATAAAAACAGCAAAAAACAAAAGCTAATTTCTAAAATTAAAAATCATTCCATTCCTACTCTATAAGAAAAAAAATCCATTCCTGTCTTAAAATATATATATATATATATATATATATAATTAATATTAGATCTCTAAATTCAATATTATTTCTACAATATTAGGATTTTGTATTTTATTTTTCTCCCTGCTCTAATGTTTCTTGGATATTTAATTTTTCAAGAAAGTTGATAACACTACCATTTGCCTTTTTTTTCTCATTTATTTTTACTTATATTAGTTGATTTTTACTCAGTTAATAACTTAATATTGGACTAGTCTTCATGATTTGAGCAGGATGGATCATCTAATTAATTCTACCCAAAATTTTTAAACGTACTCCATCTACTTACCTCCATATATACACACATATCCACTTCACATACCAAGAGAATGATATTAGATTGATTAAAAGGTGCTTTTGAGTTTTTCTTTTTAATTAATTTTTTTTAAGATATCTTTTTTCTTAACTCAAAAACTCAAATATCATGGTTTCCAAATAACCTTGTTAATAAATTTATTTTGTGAAAATCTCAAATATGTTAATTTATATATAATATTTTAAATTAAATTTTTATTTTAAAAATTTTTTGAACATATTTTAATGAATAAGTAGTTTGTTTATTTTAATTAAAAAATATAAAATATTAAAAAATAACCGTATGCCTAAAAGAGTAAATCATATATGCTTGTTGTATTAACCGTACAAATTAGTTAAAAAAGTATCTGATATAATATTTAAAAAAATCAAAAGTAGGATTTAAATTACCGTTCAAATTTGCTCATGTCTAATATAATGTTAAAAAAAAAAGCAGAGAAAATCTTGTTTTAAATTTTTAAAATTCAAAAATACTACCCCCAATTATTTGCCAAATCTAAACTATTTCTTCTAATAATTAAACGATTTTTAAACTGCATATATTTAATAGCTATTTCTGACATTCTCCTTACGTCTCATTTCGATATTTCTTAACTAATTTCTACTTGATTATTTATTTTCACTACCACGATAATAAGTCTTGGTTTGCAACAGTGGCCAAGGGCTCTAGAGAGAGGTTTGAGGACTCCATCAGTACCATCAAACGTAGTCTTGTTTTTCTTCAAAGGCAAGCAGTGGTGAGAGACAGGCCGAAGAGACGAGCGAGCACATTGCCGGCGAGTTCGCTTTTTTTTTGTTGGTGATCTTGGCTGGGGGCAGTCCTCTAGTAACACAATCATTTGTTGGTGTTATTGATTGTTGGTTATCTTTTGTTTTTGTTTTTTTGTTTTTGGTTTTGTACCACGTCTAGTGGACTTTATCTATTGATCTTTTCTTTTAATTGAAATAATTTATCCATATTTTCAAAAAAAAAAAAAGTCAACCATTTGACTTCGATTCAAGAGGTCAAGGCCAAATTTTCTCACATTAAATCGTGAAAGCTCCGCCAATAAAAAGTATGAGCCTCAAGGTGATTTGTGCATTGTAAAAAAAATAAATTAATTAATTAATATAACAACTTAATTTTCTAATTTATTTAAAAAATCCATAATAATTAATTTTAAAAAAAAAGAATAAACTTATTTTAAATTTTAAATTAAAAAAAAGTACCTTCCGAATTTGAACTATTTCTTCTAATAAGTAATAACTAAACGATTTTCAAAACACATATATTTAATACTACATTTATATTTCTATCGTCTTATTTCTTGATCATTTCATTCTAACTAATTTCCATCCATTTTGCTTAATTTTTCAATTTATCACAAAAACCGATATAAATTGATTCAATAAAATATTAAAAACACTATTTCTCTTCCCACAAGAAGGGACGGAATTTGATAATTCTCACACATTCTCTATTGCACTTGTTACAAATAGAAGCCTCCACATTATTATAAAAATAATAATAATAATTAAGAAAAATATATATAAATCTGATCTAATCCTGACCGTTCGTTGTTCTATTGGGCTTAGGAACAAATAGTGATTGATCACCGTTTTCCGATCTAAATATAAATCCTCACATCCTCTGCAATATTCATCTCTCAAAATCCTAACGACATAATCAACATCCTTGAACTCCGTTTGCCATCTCTATTTTAAGTTATTTTAAGTTATAATTATTTTTAATCAAAATATTATTAAAAATAAAAACAGTTAAAAAAAAGTAAATTTCTAACATTAAAAAACAACCCATTCCTACTCTATCATGAAAAAAAATACATTCCTACTTTACAAACAATAAATAGATGTGGATATTAATTATATAAATAAAAAAATTAATATTAGATGTCTTAATTCAATATTATTTCTACCGTTTATATTCTATTTTCCTCCCAACTCTAATATTTCTTTTGGGTAATTAAGTTTTCTAAAAGATTTATAAAACTACCATTTGCCTATCTTTTTCTCTCCTTTTTTTTCCCTCATAATAGTTAATTTTATTTAATAAATATGTGACTAGTTTCAAAATTTGAGTTCATAATAGTGTTCATAGTCTGAGACTCAGCTGGAGGGTTAGCCTTACTTCTCTACTCTTTTGATCTCTAGACGGTTAGAAATATTTTTACATCGTTTTTTCTTTGGTTTTCTATTTTTTGATTGTAAGATCTGTCCATTTCGGATGGATATTTTATAACCTTTATCTTTTTTTAATGTATACGGTTTATCTCCTGTTTTTTAATTTTTATATTTTTTTTATTTTTTTATTTTTTTTGAGCGGGATTCATCATCCGATTAATTCCACCCAAAATTTCAAAAAATTACTCCCTCTGCTTACCTCATATATATACACTCATATCCACCTCACAAACCAAGAGATTGATATGAGATTGATTCAAAGGTGCTTTTGAGTTTTTCTTTTTAGTTAATATTTTTACTCAAAAACTCTAATATGATGGTTTCCAAGTAACTTTGTTAATTAATTTATTTTGTGAAAAATCTCAAATATGTTAATTTATTTTGAATATTTTAAATTAAATTTCTTGTAACATCCGTACAAACTAGTTACAAAAAGTATCTAATATATAATATTAAAAAAAATCAAAAATAGAATTTAAATTACGGTCCAAATTTGCTCGTGTCTAAGATAATATTCGAAATCTCATTTACATTTTTTAAAATTAAATAATAATACCCCAAATTATTTTCCAAATCTAAACAATTTCTTCTAATGACTAAATGATTTTTTAAATTACATACATTTAATACTATATTGCTATTTCCGACATTCTTTCATAATTCTCATTTTAGGATCTTTTAATCTTAACTAATTTTTATCTGATTATTTATTTTCACAACCATGGTAATAGTCAAGCAATTAAACTATATAACTCCTATATAAAAGATGGAAGGTTCTATATTCTCCTATTAAATAGGTAAATCTCTAATAATAAAAAACATGTGCTTAGAGGTGATTTGCGCATTATAAAAATATACATATATATAAATAAAACAAATTAATTTTCTAATTTATTAAAAAAAACCCATATAAATGGATTAAAAGAATTAAAACTATTTTCTTCTGAGAGGAAGGGATGAAATGTGATTCTCTATCTCTATCTCTCTGTTACAAATAAACGCCTCTACATTATTTAAATAATGAAAAATAATAATAATAAAATTAACAAGAAAAAAAAAATCTAAATCTAATCTAATCCTGACCGTTTGCTGTCCTCTTAAGGTCGGTATCAAATAGTGATGAACGGTCACCATTTTCCGATCTAAATCTATTGATATAAATCCTTACCTCGTCCGCGATCATCTCTCTCATAATCTTAACGAAATCCACATCCTTGATCTCCGTTTGCCATCTCTTCTCGCCGCCACCGGCGGCATCAACGCCGGAGCCGGCGACGTCCGCACCACCCGGCGGGCTCAGCGAAAGACAAAGCCCAGTCTCATCCACCTCATCCTCTCTCCGGCACTGTCTCTTCGAAGCGGACTCTGAATTCTCCGGAGTCTCCGGCACCGAAGAGCGCGGAGGCGAAGGGAGGGAATTCGAAGTAGAAGGAGCGATCTGGGACTGAGAAAGCCCACGGCGGCGGAGAGTGGAGTTCCAATGGTTCTTGATCGCGTTGTCGGTGCGGCCAGGAAGGAGGCGTGCGATGGTGGCCCATCGGTTCCCATGCTTCGCATGGGCGGCGAGAATAGCAGCATCCTCCGCCGGCGTAAAAGGTCGGTGATGCACAGACGGGCTCAGCTGGTTACACCACCGTAACCTACAAGATTTCCCAGATCTCCCCGGCACGCCGGCGCTGATCGTGGTCCAGTTCCGAGCGCCATGGCGCTCGACGAGCCTCGTCAAGGCTGCATCCTCTTCCGGGCTCCATGATCCCTTGATCCTCGCCGCTTCTTCTTCGCTTTTCTCCATCTCTTTGGTTTCGATTATGTTTTCTTTTTTTTCTATGAAGATGATCGAGTTTTTTTTAGTTTATATAGAAATTAAATTAGAGTGGTTAATTTGGTTGCTAGCGTTGGGGGATTCGTTTCCGATTTTCAACAACCGTTTTCGTTTTCGGATGGGGATGGAGTCGAACGATTTCCATTTTCCAGCACGTGCTCCGCACACTTACTCTTTACTTTTTCCACTTGATGCCCTTACGGCGGTTACTTATGCTGTTGTTACTCATGTTTGCCAGCTTGGTCAGGATGGGAAACACAAGGTTCAACTAAAATGGGCGGTTAATAAAATTAATAAAAAAATTAAAGAAAAAAAAAAGAAGGGTAAAAATGAAAGCATTGGTTAGTAACCGCCTAAACCTCGTATATCTGACGTCATACGTTTAACTGCCACGTTTCAGATATGCCGTTAATGTAAACGGGTTTTTCGCAGGAGACGTTAAAAGTGGGTTTGGAGAAACGTTGCGTAACGGAGATGGTGGTACGAGTTTGACAGCTGGAGCGTTGACGTAATGTTTGACTAGTGATGAGTGAGTTTTTGGCGGGAGGTTAGAAGTCGTCGAAGCCAGCTGTGGGTGGGGTCCAGGGTGGCAACAGACGTCGGTGGCGGTTGTAACCGTAAGATCCTGACAGGCTGGCAGGGGAAATCAATGGTGGAGATCTCATCTGAATGGCGGGAAGGAGGGAGGAATGTCACTTTCTGCTTTTATCCGATTTGGGACTATTATTGCTTCTTTAATGCAAATGGTATTGGCCCACATTTTGGTGCTTTTTAACCGTACACTTTGGTGATGGTTTCCGTTCACATTCCATGCATCATAAATCTAATCTATCAAGCATCTTTTTTGCATTTATTTTAAATTTTTTTTTTGTAATTATTATTATTTTTTTAAATATTAACAAACTATTTTGAAAAAATTATTACTCAACAACTCCGGTTAGCTTAATTGTGTGTTATCATGTGGCACATTAACTTAATGGTGAGTTATCACGTGGTGCATCGGTGAAATGATCAAATTTTTATGCTAATAATTTTGTTCTTGCAGTACTCTAAATACTAAATAATCTCCGTTTTTCAGATTAATTATATGACAAAAAAATTTTAAGTCACTTATAATGCACCTCAAAGTTCAATAAAATTATCATAATTTGTGTATTTTTATATTTGCTTTTTGTTAAATAAATAAATAATATTACTCAATTTATTATGTAAATTCTTTTTTTAGAAAATTTATTTAGTTTAGTTTGTGTATTGCATAATCTAGCTGAACTCATTTGTCTTAGTTGAACTCCATTCTCTGAATTTTTTTTTCTCATTTATTTTATAATTTTTAAAAAAATAATTAAATAATGGATTAGCATACATATTTAAGAGACATAAGATAGTATGGATGCAGAGTTTGTTTTGGGGCCTCCTTTACATCTATAAATTATCAGGTCAAATACAACGAATTATAAAACATTCAATCCTGTGAAGCACATTGAAAATAACGGAAATATCTTTGACTCCGTTTTTTGTGTTTTTCTTATCACCTTGTTTTTTTTTAAATATTATTAATTGACTACCAAATTATATACAAGATATGACAACTGTTACAGGAAAAAAAAATTCATAATTTTTTTTAAAATGTATATAACTGTATACACAATTTTTGAGGATTAAAAAAATATGGATCTAACTATGAGTTTGAAATTTTTTTCTAAATTTTATCATAAATTTTGAAATTATTAGGGAAAATTATAAAGAAAAGTAATTAAAAATATAAAAATAATAACAACGTGTGTTTGTCTAGGGATTAAGATAGTGGAATTAAAGTCTCGGATGTTTGAAATCATTCTAATTTTTTTATCTTTACTTAACATTGATAAAAATAAATTTTATTTTTAAATTATATAATGATTATTATTTATAAAAATTAATTATTAAATATATATTTAAACTAATTAATTTCTGTAAAAAAAAAAGAGGATGGTTAAATTTATTAAATAATTCAGGCAAACTGAAACAGCTTGGTAAAACTAGCAAATGTTGTAATAGTTTGCTTCTGTTATTTTTGTAGTTTTAAACCCTTTTAATGCATTAATTAATGCTAATTTCTTCCCCTCTCTCATGAGACATAATTATAGGGTGTTGATATCATTGGCATATATATATACACACACAATATATATATACACATCAATCACAAGACTATGAAAAGAAATGAAATATCTTTGTTCCCATGATCCCATCTTATCAATGAGCTGTGAAATTGTGTGCAAGATGTGACCTTCTGAAAGAAGAGATCTTAGAAAGATCATGGTTTATTATTTTGTAAAGTGTTTGTGCATTATAAATCAAGAGAATAATTAAATTTATCTTCAACCACTATCATAATATAATTGAGAATTACGTTCCAACTGTTTATTTATATAATCTGCCATGCCACTCTCTACTATATATATTATTACCAAAATCAATTACATTTTTCTTACTTCAATTTTTACAATTATAAAAAAATTTAAAACTAAATTAGAATATTCTATTTTAATAATTGAATATAATCTAGATTTTATATGCTGAAGCTACTATGCAAACACAAGTGAATTTATTTAAAAAAAATAAAAGTGAATTATTAGAAGGAAAAAGCATTTTAACAATCGCTTGCATTTGAATTTATTTAGCATAAACAACCTACATATACTACTTTATGCATAAGCGGGTTTTTTTTGTTATTCGATGTAATTGATGAAAAGGGGTTTTATTTATTTTATAAAAATTGTTATTATTTTTCTTCGAAAATAATATTTACTTTCCTTAGCTTTAAGCCAATCATCTTTTCATTGATTGTTTTTTTGGATTTTCAAGTTTTTTTCTTTTTATTTGTTTTCTTTTATTTATTTTAGGTTATTCCTTAGTAAAGTACAATATGAACTTTTATTTTTGTTTTGGCTTTTTTAGTAATATTTTCCTCTTGGCCTAGCTAATGGGGTTCAAGGAACTCTTTGTTTATGATTTGGCATGAGATCGTGTTTAGTTATTTATAAAGTAACTTCTCCCTTCATTTTACAAGGTTTAGTTTTGTTATTTATTTTTACATTTAGTTCAATATATTTATGTTAAATATTCCCTTCATTAAAAGAAGTTGATGAGAATAATACATAATGGTTATAAAAATAGTAACATATTGATAATATTTACTTTTTTGTATTTGAAGGTAGGGTTTGATGGAGATCCGAAAACATCTTTTATTGATGAAGAAAAGAACATGACAACTTCAGTCGGAATGGATTTAAGAAAAAATTAAATATGTAATCTCATCATGTATCACTGACTAGAATTTAAATAAGATTATTTTTACTATTTTGTTTAATAGTTTAGTTTGATATTATATAACTTCACTAAATTTCTTTATTTTTACCTAAGTATTCATAGTTCGGATAACTAATTAGAGGACCCCCACATTAGTTTTAACAATAACATGAGGGTGACCAGTGAGAGCACAAAATACAAACTAACAATCAAAGATGCACTTACTAGCATAAGTTAAACAATAATAATTTCCTTTAGTTCATTCTCAAAATGATTTTTAATAGTCTAGCATTTGAATGCACCGTTGTAATGAATGGCATCAACAATAGTAGGGTAATTCTATTTTTTACCAAAAAAATGACTATAATATGTCATTAATTTAATTGTTTATTCTCTGTTAATTGTTGATGAGAAAGATGATGTTGTTTTGTCCTCACCGGAACATCATTAATCATAATGAACTCATTTTAATTATCGTTAAGGGGTTTATTCTCTCTTATTCATTCATATTGGTTTTTTATTTTAAAAAGATTTATTTATTTATCTATTCCATATATCTCTTAATTAATGAGCTCATTAATAAGTTTCCGGAGATCCGAGCACAATCTTATGTATGACCTAGTGAATTTGAGTGTTGGGTCTAAAGTGAGCTCATCACCCTTACATGAGCTTCTCAAATTCAAGGACCTATTGCGTGAGGCAAGTGAAAAGTTGAGACAGAAATATGATTAAAAAAAATGATAATTTCTTACGATTTAATAAAGTTAACAAAGTTTTTAAAATATGAAAAATTTTCAAATCTCCACAATTTTCAAATAAATAAATAAATAAATATGTTTTTGTTTGCCGTAAAAATGGATTAAACTTTGATATATATATATATATATAGTACTAGACAACCACTGTGTAGATCAATGGATTGTCACATGATAGTAGGTGGATAGACTCAAAAGAGTCAAAGTCGAAATCCATGATATTGTAGTAATAATATTCCCACTGTTTCTAGGCTTAGATACTATTTAAAATGGGCCACATAACTTAGTTATTGTTTATGATATTTTTCAAATAGATCCCAAATAGGGTCTTATGTGGGAGAAGTCATATCTTTCCCCTCTATGGTTGCATAGTAAAGAGACTTATTAACTCAGTATAACTCAATATGGTGCCTGATCGAGTTAATAAGTCGTCAGAGAGGGTCTATAAGTCACCATAACTAATATACTTTTCTACATATATGTTCAATGACAAACTCTTAAATAAAAGACGCTTAACACCTATTATAAAATAAAATAAAATTAACATTAGAGTACTAAAGAATTAGGTGAATGTTTGGGGTAGTCACAACCAATACACACATAAACCAATTTGTTCTCCTTCATTTCTGTGGCTATTGTGCAATCTATTATTAATTAACGCATGCGCATCTTTTCCACGTGATTCACCATCACCCACAATTCACATGGCCGGTTACAAACGATCCCCCACCAAACAACATTAACCAAGAAAATAAATAATTATTAAAAAGAAAGAAAGAAAATCAAAAAAATTGACTCGAGCCATACCTAATAATAAGTCACCACCCGAAAAGATCGGATCCCTTGTGAAAAAAATCCGATAACCCGATAGAGTGATGAAATTCAAATGGGGTGACTTATTTAAATCGGTTGAATTTTTATTTTATAAAATAAGTTAATGATTTGGTTAAATAATAGAAGATGAATGAGATACTATCAAATCTTGGAACTTGTTGTCATATATTGTATATAATATATCAATGGCTCAAAGTGCTTTTTCTGGTTGTTTGTATTTATAAAATATTTTCATTTAAGGTGTCATTTCTCTTTTGAAATAGAACAAAGTAGGGATGGGCATGGCCCATGGGCCTCTGCGGAACCCCACCAAAATTCTTGCTAGACCTAAACTTATCAAGGTTTGTAAAAGGTGGCCCAATACTATGTAGTAATTGGTTTTAAGATCGAATATTTGATCCCGATCAAGCTCAAACTATTTTTTTTTGGGGCTTTTGCAGGTGTACCCCTAAAAAATTTTGAAATTGCATATTTGCCCATGAATAAAAGTTAATTGCATACATACTGGCCGAATAATATACGATAATTGCAGTATATACACTGGGGTTCAAATTAGTTGAAAAACCATCTATTAACAAACAACAAATATATAAAAATTACCATTATACCATCAGCATATATACCATTGAAAAAGTAAGTTGTACAAGGGTTATTTTTGGACCTTTTGTATATCTTAATCCAAGTTATAACCATAGTTAATCAAGTTTGATTATCGGTATCTCAACTGATAGGAGCATATCCGCATGATTACCTATATTTTTCGGTATATATACAATTATGTTTTTTCGGAGGGTAAATATGCAATTATAGAACTTTTGAGGGGTTTATAACCAATTCTCCTTTTTTTTTTAAATGGGTGAACCACTATTTTATTAAAAATTAAGGTTTGTACACAAAAAACCAATAGAAGTAAATATTCATTAGTCATTGAAAAGTTAAACAGAATAAAATAAAATAAAATAAAACTTGAGACAATAGAAAATGGATAGGTGATACCCTGGAGATAGTGAAGGAAGGTGGCGTCTACCTAGGTGGTACAACTCTACCGAAATGAAAGAGAATATAATCGGCGTGGATAATGGTCGTCGGATCTCCAAAATTACTAATTTAGGACTCTAGGTATTAGAGGCCTTATTTAACGTGGACATAGAATATTTATCATTGTTTTTTTAACGTTAAGGGCAACAAATAAAGAAGAAACATGTATATAATATATAGAATAATTGAAAACTTCAGGAGCAAAAAATAATTAAAAGTGCAATTATATGGTTCTAATCAAACGATCCAAATAATTTCATGAACCAAGAGACCCCAAGTGTTTTTAAGAAAAGGTTTAAGGTCCCTCCTCCAGAAATCCTATAGTTCAGATAAAGAATTAAGCTACTGGGTAAGACTGAATATGTTATCGAAATAATGCCATAGTCTAAAAGCAAAAAAGTAGTGGAGAAAGAGATGATTAATTGTCTAAATTGCTATAGAGCATAGCATCCACATAGCGAATAAGAGTCTGCTACATCTCTTGATAAAAAGATTGTTAAATGTTGGGATTTTATTGTTAAATACAAGCCAATTAAAAATATTAATTTTTTATGGTCATAAACCTCCCCAAATTGTTAAAGTTTATTGACAAGGCAGACCATTGATGAAGCAATAAAAAGCTTAATAGAGACGTTCCTATTAGATGCCAAACTCCAAAATTTGGAGTCCCTGTTTTTTGAGATGGGGCAATTTACTCTAGAGATGGAATAAGCAATAGAAGCAAGTAGTCATACCATATTAAAGTGGATGCACCATTTCCAAATTGAGACTTTCGGGTTAAATTTTGGTTTTTAGTTTTTTGGTTTTATCTGTCATCTAATCTCTGAAACAAAATTCTTTAAGATAAATTTAATTACCTAAGCTTTTTTGAGAAAAAAAAAATATTAATATAGCCGTGAAAACTTATTTTGAGTTATTACATATCAAACTTGTGTGCCTATGTTTTTCTAAATTTTTTTTTTATATAGATCATTGTAGATTATATATTTTTAAAAGATCAATATGCAAATGAGAAGCTAGTAGTATGATTTGTTACAATGTTTAAGCTTAGCCCATGGTTCACATTTTTGGATCAATATATATTTGGTGATTTGTTCCACCGCACAAACTTCACACACAAACCAATGGGCTCTTAATTCTTTGCGGTCTACTAATGTTCACTATATATATAAATATCATGCAATGCATGAAAAATATCATTATACTCTTGACTAAATAAATTAAAGTACTGATTTATGTCTTAATATTTAGATTGATTTCACTAAGTCATCAGGGGAAGACTGGAAGAGCATGCATAAGATTATTTATTGGGAACCATTTATGGTATTCATACTTTTAATGCTAGCATGATGTTTGCCAATATTGACAGCATGAATAATCCAATTTTAAAATAGCGAACTAATTAATGAGCACCTACCTAATTGTGATTTGTAGTTAAATATAGTTTTGTTTATCTACTGAAC
The DNA here is from genome assembly GCF_009730915.1 of Dioscorea cayenensis subsp. rotundata. Taxonomy (NCBI): domain Eukaryota; kingdom Viridiplantae; phylum Streptophyta; class Magnoliopsida; order Dioscoreales; family Dioscoreaceae; genus Dioscorea; species Dioscorea cayenensis. The sequence goes on from NC_052482.1 coordinate 19,992,512, forward strand.
CGAGAAACAAATAATGTATCAACAAATTTGTCAATATAAAGTAATTAATAGACGAGTAAAAATTTTGACACAATTACGCATCTACTTATTTATATATATATATATATATGAATATTGTAGATAAACAAGAGATTTATTAAAATGAAGAAAACAGAACAAACAAAGAACAATACAAACAGATTTGAAAACAAGAGAAAACAAATCAAGATTTTTCATGACTGTAATTTTTCAAGCATAATTATCCCACTGCTTATCTAAATTAAGACTTCTTAATTTAAAATCTGATAATTAACAAATCAAATTGTGCTTAATTTTCTACTACATTCACTCAAATGGAGGCCATTATGCACCATTGTTTATTGTAACACAACAATAACATAGACACTCATTAACAAATAACAATCAAAGAAACACACTTACAAGCAAAAATCATGCAAGAAATATAAATCAACACTGTGATCTAAAAGTCTACTGTGGATTTGGAGGCCTGCTATTTGCAGCAGAAACTCTAGAACCCCATTCAAGCAACTCTTTGCTGGTATCATCCTTATGAACAATCACTTCTATGAAGCACAAGCAGTCTTTCTTGGCTCCCATTGCCATTTCAATAGCCTCTTTTAGCTCCTCCTCACAATGAACTTTAGCAGTCCAACATTTGCCTTCACCATTATGAATAGCATCAACAAAAGCAGTATAGTCCCAGTTTTTTATCACATTGTAAGGACCATCATGTATCTCCACTTCAATTGTGTATCCTCCATTGTTTATCAGAAAAATAATGCTGTTTTGCCCACACCGTATCATCGTCGACACATCTTGGGCTGTCACCTACATTGAAAAAATCATACATTGTTAATGAACTCTAAGGATATATATGAGTAATTATTAATTTCAGAGTTTTAAATATTGGAACCTGAAAGCTCCCATCACCAATGCAAGCAATGACACGCTTATCTTTTGCAGCTTGAGCATACCCAAGTGTAGCACCCACAGACCATCCTATTGATCCATACTGCATTTGAAACTCATATCTGCAGCAAAAATCACTCCTTTGATTAAATATATACATAAAGTTTGAGATCTTAATATGTAATAATAATTGTAGAAGTGTTATGCTTACCCACAACCAGGAGGAAGCTTGAGTTTCTGGCAGTTGAACCAAGAATCACCAGTCTCAGCAATGACAGCAGTCTGACCAGAGAGCATCCTTTGTATATGCATGAACAACACGTTCACTCTCAAAGCCTCTCTGCTTACTGCCTTACGAGGAACACCTCCGGGGACAAAGATGCGCTCATAGTTCTCATAAGCAGTGGTGTTCCTCTTGATTCTCTTGGCCAATGCATGGAGAAAATCCTTCATGAGAATGCAACCAAAAGCAGGGCCATTAGGAATAACCACACGCTCTGGTTGCACAATCACAGCCTTCTCCGTCTTAATGAGCAGTGAGTAACCAACAGAGGTGTAGTCATTGAATACAGGGCCGGCGAAGAGGTAAGCGTCAGAGGATTCAACAATCTCAGAGCAGAAGGAGGTGCTAATGGCACCCCAGTATGTGCCAATGAACTTGGGATGGTCTTCAGGGAAGAGACCTTTGGCCGATGGCATTGTGGCGATCGGGTAGCAGGAGGCGTCTGCGAGTTCTATGAATGATTCAATGGCTTTCGCCACTCGAAGCTTCGGCCCGGCCACGAGGACCGGTTTCACGGCTTTGTTTAAGAACGCTGCCGTTGCTTCCACCGCTGCTTCCAAGCTCTGCTTATTACTAATCCTGTTGTTCATATATATATATATACACAATTATTTATTTGCATTATAAATCAACGAAGTTATATTAAAAATTTGAAAAATTACACTCACTTGGGAGACAAAAAGAATGGCACAGGATCTTTAGTGAACGTTGGATGTGGAATCCCAGCGAGATTACAACTGATGCTAATATAAACCGGTTTGCTTTCTTTCAGTGCTGTTGATATGGCGCCATCTATCAACTCATGTGCGTCATCCAAATGATTCACCACGGCCTGCAATTCACACCGGACGGTGACCACATCGCTGCTAAATAGCACAAACGAAAGAAGAGGGAGCGGGTGACGGGATCCATACCTGGTAACAAGTCACCGCCTGGAAACATCGGATCTCTTGAGAAAAATCCGATAACCCGATAGTGTGGTGGAGGATCCGATTAGTACCGTAGTCGTTGGAGTTTGGCCCGCCGACGATGAACACAACAGGGAGGTTCTCAGAGTAAGCTCCAGCGACGGCGTTGATAACGCTGAGCCCACCGACGGTGAAGGTAACGGCGCATGCGCCAACACCGCGGCGTCGAGCGTAGCCATCGGCAGCATAGCCGGCATTGAGCTCGTTGCAACAGCCGATGAGTTTGAGCTCTGGCTCGGCGATTAGATGGTCAAGTAGAGTTAGGTTGAAATCTCCAGGAACGGCGAAGACGTCTCTGACGCCGATTTGGACGAGCCGGCGAGCGAGATGGCGGCCAAGCGTGGCCTCAGAGGATACGCCGTTGGCCGGCGGTGAGGGGCTAATGGTGTGGCTTGACGGGGTTGGTGAGCCGCCGACGCCATTGGAAGCCGGCTTCACCGGCGCGTCTAATGCTCCGATCTTGGTTTCCATTGAAATGAAGAGAGAGAGAGAGAGAGAGGAAGGGGCAATGTGGGAAGAGGGAGAAGAAGAGTGAGAGTATTTATAGGATCTGAAGGGGTAGAATAGGAATTATAGTTTTGAATTATTTTATTTATTTTTTAATTAGGGTATTTTGGGAAAGTTGTGGGCAAGGTTATGGGATTTGACTCCGGTTTCATCGCTAACCGCGGAAATTTTATAGTGCTCTTGGTGTGAGAAATTACTTTTATCTCCTTGTCTTGAATTTCAAGAAACTCTATTTAGAATATCTTGATTTTTTTTTACATTCGTATTTGTGTAAAAACTTTGGATTAAATGTATGCATCTTTGTAAATTTTCTCTTTTCATGTATTTCTAAAATTGTTATCTCCTTGACTTGAATTGCAAGAAATTTCAATTAATATCTTGATATATATATATATATATATATATTTACATTCATACCTTTGTAAAAACTTCAAATTAAATGTATGCATCTTTGTATATTTTCTCTTCTCATGTATTTCTTAAAATTGAAATTTTTTTTTTACGGTGAAAAATTATTTTTATCTCCTTGACTTAAATTTCGAGAAATTCCATTAATAACTTGATTTTTTTATATTCATATCTCTATAAAAACTTTGGATTAAATGTATGCACCTTTGTAAATTTTCTTTATTCATGTAATCTAAAATTAAATATTTTTTTGACAGTGGTAAACCACTCTTTAATTATATTTTAGTACTACTACTCATTTTATTATGATGATAGTCTAGTATTGATATTGTTATCAATTATATATAAATAGCCGTGTATATTTTTAAATATTGAATATTTAGAGGTAATTATCTAGGTTGTACGTGTTTTTTTTTTTTATTTAACAAAGTAGTGTATCCCATTTTTTTTTAAAAAAACTTATATATGTTTTTTTTGCATTGTTTTAATACTCTACAATTATTTACAAAATAAATTTATATTTTAAAATTATTGTATTTATTTATTTGAAGAAGATATTTTTGAGTAAAAATTCCAATTTATTTAATTGGTGAACAATATGATTTTTTATTAAATAATAAATAATATAATAATTTAGTGCAATAATTTGAAATTAACCACCAAAGTGTGCATGCATAAGAATTTTCTTTAATATATACATATAAGCATAATGTATTTTTTACAGAGGTGACAACATAATAGAATTTAAAAAAAGTAAAAAAAAAAATCATGATTTTAAATATTTTTACAAGCATATTTATTTATTTATTTATGTTTTTACAAAGCTGTCTTAATAAATATATTTTTATTAGTGAGCCCTAACTAAGAGTCAAATTTTGACATTTCACATGAAAATCAAATATCTTAATCTCCAAAATATTATCATTGTAGTTAAAAAAATATATGTATAAAAAGTGTCATAATATCTTTCTATCGACAATGAGAAAATAAAATGAAGTTTACTAGCTAATGTCTTTTCGCTTAATATTTAAGAAATATAAAATAAGATTCAAGTCTCAATTTTTTTTTCTCTGTGATTATTAAATATTTTGTAAAAATTCTTTGAAAAGAAGCAACTTCTTTTAGAATGTTTGAATTGAGTACCAAGAATTTCAAAACAGAAGGAGAAAAAGGAGACGTAAACCGGAGCGCACCTAGTGTTCCAAAACAACTGTGAATCATTTGTCTCATGTTAAGTGTGTATTTGGGTGCAACGCATGGTGAACCGTGATTAATGCCACCAAATGGCCAATTTCACTACACACCCACTTTCAAACACAAACCAATGGGTCTTCTATTGGACTTTTAGTCTATTAATGTGGGCTAACAAATATATCTTTAGTCCAGGTGTGCATCATCCCAGAAGATGTCCTCCTAGTCTCATTCTGTTTTTTTTGTTTTGTATATGTTTAATTTTTAATAAATTTGTGCTTTATTTACTTTAATAAAAATAAAAAAATTTTATGTTGTAGATAATTATTGAAACTAGTTAAGAAGGGATAAAATGAGGATAATTTATAAATGAAAAAAAATTTGTATTTAATATTTTTAAAATACAAAAAAAAATATATTTTTTAATATGCATGAAAATATCATTATATCTCAATTAAAGGTGGAAAACACTGTTTTATGTTCTCCTTGTATCTCACTGTGGACTAGACGGTGTTTTATGTTTTAGTATTTAAATTGGTTTTAATAATTTAATAGATTAAAATTTACTTGGAAAGAGCATGTATGAGCCTCATGTTTGATTTTAGATTTTAGAATTCATATTTATAATCCTAGCATGAACTTTCTCAAATTTGATAATTTAAAAAATTAATATTAATTATATACTATATATCTATATATATATTACTTTAGTTTGAGTAAACCGGTTAAACAGACCAAATTAATAATTTAGTTTTAAAATATAGTTCACCAAACTAATTATTTAGTTTTAAAATATAGTTCACCAAACTAATTATTTAGTTTTAAAATATAGTTCAGGTTTACTGTCATGCTTAGTTTTGGTCACATGTTATATTTTGTTTTGTTTAGTTATAATCATTCTTTTTATATACCAAAATTATAATTTATCTATTATTATAAAAATAATTGTGTTTAACCTAAGCAAAAGTTAAAAATTAACATTCCAAGTCTTGCATTTCTGGAATAGAGCAAGCTTGAAAAATGCAGTGGTGATGACTGGTTAGGGTTACATTAATAATTTTAATTAAATGATAAGTCTTCTTCAGTCATACCAACAATGTAAAATTACTAGTTATTTGGTTGGTTTAGGTTAAATATGACAGTCAAAGCATTAAAGCACCTTCTCAAGTCCAAGGCTGACTAGATGTGGTCCTCTTAAAAAGACCTTTTAGTCTTTTCAAGTAGATTATTAATTATTTTTAGCCCATAGCTTTTGACATTTTTAAATGAATGTAAACAAAATTATAACACATACAAATAATGGATGTGTAACATGCAAGTGAAGGTGCCTGTCACCACCCACAAAAAAATAATAATAATAAAAAAAGGAAATTTCTGAAAGCATATTATTTATTAATTTTTAAATTTAAAAATAAGTAAAAAAATGGAAAGTAAAAAAAAAAAAAATCTTATATCAGATGAGAAAGGAATCTTTGCTTTAATAGTTAATAAATCATGCTAATTAATCAGTTTGCCTTTTAAACAAATAATTGTTGTTATTATTGATAAAATTGTTCAAATTAAATTATTTATGCATGTTTAGTCATAGCGTTGCATGAGCACTCAGCACTCTGCACCCATAAATCCAAAAAATGCCACCGATTTCTGAACCAGATTATGAACAAAAATTTAATAAATTAATTGCAAATCAAAGATGTTAATATATATTTTCAATAATTTTATACAAATTTAAGTTCAATACTTAAACTCATATTAATGAAGTATCCAAAGCCAATTCAAACCATTGTTTCCCTCCCAAATTGACAATCATCCATTCATTCTCTTTCATGATATGATATTTGATGACCTAAGAAACACTATAACACGATATTATACGGATATGGTGGTACTGTAATTTTTAAAAGTTAAAAACACAAATATAGTAAAATATGATTATAAAAAAATATTATATTATATATATATATATCATATATTTATCTATAGATTAGATTAATTTGGTGATCTTATGTATTGATAAATAATTAGAAAATATATAGATATTTTAAAAAAATTATTCACATAGCACATGAGTGTCCGAAGTATCTGACACCATGTCGGATGGTGTCCACGACTCCACGGTATGTCCGTATCAGACACGGGTATGACACATGTATGTCAAACTCCCCAAAATGTCCGTATTTCACAGTTGATGACTATCTTCTTCATTGCAGCAAGTGTACTGTCAGCGTTCATGGCGAACTTCTTCCCGAAGTGATTGATAATGACAACGGCAATAGCACTGGCTATGACATTGCTCTGCATAGCTAGCTACATTGTTTCATGTCATTGCACCCCACGCGTCGAGCTCCTTGCGAACACCGAGCTCTTGAATTGGTACAAATCCCTCCTGCCAAACACAATTCCAGACTCCGGCAAACAAAGGTTTGCCCGATCTAACAGTGCTGTTATCAGCGGCTTCGCTGCAAAACTCACCAAAGCAAAGCTCTGTGCAAAGAAGGCATTGGATGGCTCTGTGTTTGTGCAGTTGGATGAGCACTGTGATATTGGCACCACCAATGCACCGGAGTTCTTAGGCTTGAATACATCAGTTCAATAGCTTATGATCGACGTCTAATGAAGGAAAGGCCGTTATCATCAACAATTGCTGATAGTGTCATTCTCTACACCAGTATTCGCTGCGAGCTGATTAAAAGTGCTCACCGAAATTGGTCTGCGGCTATGATCAAGTCCGTCATTATGATGACTGCTGACACTTTGGATGGTGCAGGACTACCCATTGCCGAGAACTCGTCAAATGGTTACAGCAAAGCTAACTTCTTTACCATGTTGATGGTCATGCCATCCTGAATAATGCCTGTCAATCCTACATTGTCCACCTGTGCGAACCGAAATTCTGTGACTGGAAAATCCAAATTATTGTAAAATGTCCCATCCAATGTTCGACAATTAAAAACATCGAATCAGAGCAACTGAATTACCTGTCAATCTCTGCTCAACTGGATGACGATCTAATAAAGAAGAAAAACAGGACACTTACCAATGTTGGCATGGCAAAGCCCCTTTACACCATGGCAGTTGACGCACCACCATTGAGTAACTGTCGATATTAATCCAAAGATCCTCGGCTTCACCAAGTTCAATCAAAAGAAGAGTTCCGTGATGAATTTAGAACCAAGAATTTCCATCGAAACAGTGGTGATTACTCTGAAGGACAGCTGATCTGGAAATGCAATTATTCAAAGATGTTATGTGGTGAGAGTCTTATTTCTGTCAAATTCTAAACTTTATTGCTCGTGTTTCATTCGCTGAATAAATGATCTTTGAACACATTGTTGTTGTGTTTACCCATGGATGCAGGGCAACTCCATGCCCCTTTAATGAGAATGTATCACCCTGTTCTCCCTCCCAATCAGAGCAAGTATTCGCAGGCAATCTGATACTCGTCATTGTCCAAATTAAGGTGCCCCTGGATGCAAGAAAGACCAAACTTAGAGACAACCAACTTGAAAAGCAATTCTTGACCAATTTAAATTTACAATTAATAAAGAAAAAACTGGGCTTGGGCTCAAGGTCGACATCACGGGCTTGAGCAAACCGACCTTTATTCCACAAAAGTCACCAAAATTTTAAGATCAATCAGTACATATTTTCGGTTGCACCGACCTTGGTTGGTAACAAATCTGAGAGCCATTAACTAAAGAAATAGATCTAACACATAATGAAGGATGATTAGGAGGTATTAATGGTTATCAATGCAAGTAAGCAACCAAAAATAAGTGAGCTAAGTTAAGTAATCAATGACCATCATAATCGCAACTTTCTTACCAATGGATCCCACTCTGAAACTATAAAGTAACTTGCTGGTACTAAGGAATCCATCGTTCCACTCCAAAGTAATCTCCTTCCATTATTATGTCCCTGCAAAAATTTGGCTTTGATTGTTAGAAGAGTATCTATCTTTATCCTTTTCAGTTACTTAACAATCAAGCAAAACCAGAATAAACCTTTTCATGTCACCTAAACATCAAGGGAGGCAGAAAGAACTGGAAGAGCTTAAAGGATCAAAGAAAACTGAGTAAATCACCACAATTAAGATTACTCAAAGAATTTATAAATTCGTATAAATGTTGCTATAAGTGTATTACCAATCCCTCTGGGTTATACTAAATAAGCATCGGTTGTCACTGTTGGAAAGCCACAAGCAGGTGAAAAGAATTAAAGGAGAAAGCGAAAGCCAGGTGCGTGTCATTGTTTGACCACCGCCGAGATTAGTGAGACCTCAACAGCATTGCTTGTCAAGCGAGCTACCCCATCTCAACCACTTTGATTCCAAGCAAATTCACCGTATTTTTATTCATCCAACCAAATCTTGTGCTTACTTCAGTGTAAAAAAAGAAAAATGCTAGTCAAGAAACCATGAAGAAGACATGGTTGTCCTCAAGTAAGAATCTGCTTTAAAGGCCTGAAGACCTTTTCTTTTTCTCAGAGAGTCCCATCCTTTTTTCTCCTGAGGAGAATATAGTAATCTAATAAGAGGCAACATTGTTACAAGGCTATAGAGAGGGTGAAGTCATTCAAAACTTCAAATTTTAGTTTCAGCAAAATGCCAATGGAGGAGGGAGATGTATGCTTTGCACACCTTAGAAGCAAGCTGCAAGCTTGTCTTGATAGAAACTGTCATTTGGAGAAGGAGAACAAAGCACTTCGACAAGAAATCCTCCACTTAAAAAGGCCAAATCACTAAGCTACAAGCCCAGGATGCCGATAAATCTATGATATGGAAGAAGCAACAAAATCACATCAACAAAAACAGTCCATCACAGGAAAAGCAACTTGTTCAAATCGACAATGTGGAGGAAGGATTGGGGGTTGATAATTCACTGACTAGGCGGGAAATCTTCTGTTCAGCAATTAAGGCAAGATCACCAAGGGTGCCAAGGCCACCACCAAGGCCTACCACTTGTTTGCAATTGGCACCAAAACTAACTGGAAAGGAATCACAGTTGCCATCTCCATTGATGCCACCACCACCTCCCCCTCTTCCATCAAATCTGCAAAGAAGATCCAGCAATTCATTGAGAAAAGTACCAGAAGTAGCAGAATCAAAGTTACCTCCGTCACCACCACCACCACCCCCACTCCCATCAAAGCTGCAAGTCAGAGCCAGCAGTTCAGTGAGAAGAGCACCAGAAGTAGTGGAATTCTATCATTCAATAACTAGAAGGGATGGGAAACCAGAAACAAAGACAGGCATTGCAGGAACACAAGTAACTTCAAATGCGCGGGAAATGATTGGAGAAATTGAGAATCGGTCGGCATATCTCTTAGCTGTAAGTAGACATTTCAGTGCATCATTCTGTTTCCAAACTTTGTCAAGATCTTACACTAACTTTATCTTTTGAATTCTGTAAAAGATTTACAATGCCAGATATGTAGTTAGGATAGCTTCAATCCTATAAGTTCAAAGGATACTCCATAATTTCCTGACCTGAATTCTTGAACAAATGCAAATTGCTTGCAGAAAAGAAAAAGTAGTTCATAATGCTTTCAGTTTCTTGAAATCAACATTGAAATTAGTTAACTATATTTTGATTTTCAACTATCATAGCTCACTACTTCTTCCCAATTTGGAAATTGTGAAATTTCACATATTGCTAGGTCTCAAAATGAGAAATAAAAGATACAAGGAAGAGAAAATACATTAAACTATACAATTTCAAAAACTAATAAGAAATATAGAAATAATGACTTTTATCAATAATTGTTGAAAGCCACACAATAAAATGAGAAAGCATTATAAAAAACTGTCAATTAGCAGATCAATCATTTCATTTTAACCATTCCTGGATAGAGTTCAAATTTTGTCACCTGTACTTGAAAAATATGATTGCCCTAGATTCTGCTAAAGCATGACCAATTTGACAGATAAAATCAGATGTTGAAACCCAAGGTGAGTTCATCAGCTTCTTGATAAAGGAAGTACAGAATGCAACATATACGGAGATCTCTGATGTGGAGGCATTTGTCAAGTGGCTGGATGAGGAACTGTCTTATTTGGTAGATGAGAGGGCAGTGCTCAAGCACTTTCCCCAGTGGCCTGAGCAGAAAGCAGATGCAATGAGAGAAGCAGCCTTTGGCTACCGAGATCTAAAGAATCTTGAATCTGAGGTCTCGTCCTTCTCTGATGATCTGCGCCAACCCACGGGTGTTGCCCTCAAGCGAATTCGGGCATTGCAAGAAAAGTAGGGGAAATATAAAAATCTGAAAAGCCTCTCTCCCACCTTAAACCAACCAACAAAATTATCTCATACTCTCTTCTCTGATGCAGATTGGAATGTAGTGTTCACAACCTTGAGAGAGTCAGGGATAGCGCAAGCAAGAGGTACAAAGAATTCCAGATTCCCTGGGAATGGATGCTTGACACGGGCATCATCGCACAGGTACCTAGTCTACTCATTTCTCTCTATAAACTCATTCCACAAATGCATCATATAGCAAGATACATTGCAAATGAATTAGGTGAAATATGACAAAATCAGGTCAGAATTTTAATGATTAATATTTATCATCCAATGCCATTGCAGTTAAAATCAGGCTCCATGAGGCTTGCTAAAAAATATATGAATCGGGTAATTACTGCACTGCAATCATATGCATCCTCAGAGGATGAGGAGCTGATGCTTCAAGGAGTTAGATTTGCTTTCCGGGTACACCAGGTAGCTCTCTCTCAATGAAACTGTCTTTATCTAGTCTAAGTTCATTTGCTAATCATCTTGATTGTACTTATCTAATTCCAGTTCGTCGGTGGGTTCGATGAGGAGAGCAGGAACGCATTTCAAGAATTGAGGAAGTTAGCCAGCAGTATTTATTCCTAAAAAAAACTAGGAGCCTACTGCAGGTTGGCACTGAAATATATAAATTTCTTAAATCAAGGACCAGTTGAAACAGCATAAGCTCTATAAATTTATTGAAGGAGCAAAACGCGCATTGCTAAAGTTTGCTTAAGTGTTTATATATATATAGATATTCTTACTGCTAGTTTGCAATTTTCTTATAACATAAACAGAACAAAAGGAGACAATTCCTCGAGATATTTAATATTTATAAAGGGTCGCACAAGTTATCACATTGTCAGATTCATATACATGAACCTATTGTCATGCTCACATACTCTTTGTTCAGTTACTTTATACTCCAACCACAGAAAGAAATGCACTAGGAAATCAAATTTGTAATTTTCTACACTTCATCATTATTATGACATCTTAGTTCATAATCATCAACCAATAGCATATCTTTAAAACTCAATTATGAAATCCTAGCAGGAAATCCAATCAAAATGTCATTCTTCAAGCACAAATTTGTCCTTTTTCTACAAGCATTACTAATTACATCAGTACACAACCACAATGGAAAAATCTAAAATATTTTATAATCACAGATAGAAGGCTGCATCGACTGCTTACTTCTGCCACACATTCTGAGCTATTCCTTAAATCCTTGCATTTTGCTTTGACACTAAGATTTTTTCTCATGTACCATCTGATACTTTCACCAATCAACCGTGAAGTCCACCAAAATGGACATCAAATCTATCTAAATATCCAATTCCAGTTCTTCATTCTGCCAATCCGAACGAGCAACACTATCATACAGTCAAACACGAAAAGAACAGCAAATTCATCCAATTAAACCTTCAAATCCCATGAATCCGAATCCTGAGTCTAAATAAAATAAATAAAAATAAAAATCCAACTTTGTATTGATAACCAGTAAACAGAGAAAGCTGAAACCTTTATGCCGACGAAGGAGAAGCATTCTCCATCACAGAGAATAGCCACCAAAACGCCATTAGAGGATGGCTGCAAGGTTCATGAACTAGAAGGGAGTGACAATAAAACAAATGCCCACTTTCACTAAATCACAACCGTCCCTTCTGCTCTACATTATCAGTCAACGGCCAAGATCAAAAGATAAAGAATATATATATACATGTATATATATATATATATATATATATATATTGATTTTGATTTTCCTTCTTCTTTTTCGTCAGCTCAATTATGCAAAAGCGAGTGCTGAGAAGGGTTAATTTTTTGGAAGGTCACCCACCTTTCATTTTTTTGCAAATTGGTCACCCAGCTTTAATTTGAAGTTTTTTGGTCATTCAGTTTCGATTTTATCACACCGGCAGGTCACCCAGTCTTTTCCCGCTCCCTTTTGCTTACGTGGCTGCCGGAGAGAGTGAGTCAGGCTGCTCCTGACACGCTGGATGGCTTAGCTGGACACGCCACATCAAGTGAAGCTTGCCAGCTGAAGCAGCGCATGCCACGTCACCCGAAGGGGCACCACGTCGGCTCCTTCTTCTCTAAGAGGTCAGCTTCTTCTTCTCCAAGCATTGACAATGGAAAAGGAGCTGACCTCAAGTCTAAATTTGATGATAACTATAAAGTTAAACAACTTTAAAGTTAAACAAAGGCAAAGGTTGGGGGCAAAGGTTGCTCAACTTTAAAGGCACAACAACATGTCAAACTAAATTTTACTCCTGCTGCAAAACACAATACTTTGAAGCCCCAACGGCAAGAAAAACAAGCTAAACAAAGGCATAAGGAAGAAGAGCCTGCAAAGAGAAAAAGGGCACAGATTCTTTAGATACACATCTTACCATAGGTGTCATGGTCTGTCTCATTAATTTTGTTCAATGTCAGCAAACTATCTGTTTGTGTACAAGAACACAGGAAAATGGCATTGTTGCTAACTATTTTTTTTTTTCTATTTTAGTTTCATGGTCGTCTTCCCAATGTCAATCCTTGGAGAAAAAGAAGCTGACTTCTTCACTCTTGTCTTCCCATTGTCAATGCTTGGAGAAGAAGAAACTGGCCTCTTGGAGAAGAAGGAGCTGACGTGGTGCCCCTTCGCGTGATGTGGAGTGCGCTGCTTCAGCCGGCGAGCTTCACTTGACGTGACGTGTCCAGCTAAGCCATCTAGTGTGTCAGGAGCAGCCTGACTCACTCTCTCCGGCAGCCACGTAAGCAAAGGGGGGCGGGAAAAGACCGGATGACCTGCCGGTGTGATAAAATCGAAACTGAGTGACCAAAAAACTTCAAATTAAAGCTGGATGACCAATTTACAAAAAGATGAAAGGTGGGTGACCTTCCAAAAAAATTATCCCGTGCTGAGAAAGATTTAAACTTTATAAAATAAAATAAAATAAAAAGTTTGTGTCTTTTTCAAGACTAATGGTGGAAAATGTTGTTATTTTAACATCTTTGGAAAATTTTCAAATAAATGCTTGCTCAAAGATTAACCGACGACTTGGGGTCGTCGTCTCAGCGACCCTGGAGTCTTTCTTCTCCCGCGTCAAGCTTATGCCTTTGAAAAATTCAAGCAGAAATGGTGTCCTTGGCATCGACTGCTGAGCAATCTCTATATTGCTCGGCATTGCTTCTCATAAACCCATCATCGCCTTTCTTTCCCCAAAATGAACCCCCGACCTGTCTTACTTCTTCTTCTTGTCAGCTTGGTCTCATCCCAAGCTCATCAATGTCGCTCGGACCAGGCATTGGCTCTTCTCCAGCTCAAGAATGACTTCTCCTCGATGATCAGTTTAAGCCCTGCTTGGATTCCCGATACCAACTGCTGCAACTGGGACGGCGTCATCTGCGACGCAGCATCGGGTTTTGTCATCTCCCTCGACCTCAGCAACCATAATATCTCTGGTGAAATCAGCTCCTTGCTTTTCGAGCTCACTTCACTTCAAAGGCTTAATCTCGCCTATAATGTTTTCGACGGAAGTTCTCTTCCGCCCATGGGCTTTGAGAAGCTTGGTAATCTCACTCATCTCAACCTCTCCAACTCCGGTTTTGCCGGGCATGTTCCCAGCGGGATCTCTCGCCTCAAAAAGCTGGTATCTTTGGACTTATCCGCCTACTTTTTCGACGGAGAGGAGTTGGAAACCCCGGATCTCGGCGAACTCATCGGTAGGCTCTCTAACCTCCAGAAGCTGTATCTAGATGGGGTTAATCTTTCTAGCAATAGCAAGGATTGGTGTCAAGTTATCGCCAAATCAGCTTCTGGGCTTCAAGCTCTCAGTTTGTCAGGTTGTTCGCTTTCGGGACCGATCCATGAGTCTTTGTCCAAGCTCCAGAATTTGTCAGTAATCCATCTCGACTTGAATCCTTTGTCTTCCGAGGTGCCTGAATTTTTTCAAAATTTCTCTTATCTGAATGAACTTAGTCTAATTGACTGTGAACTCTATGGATTGTTTCCGCCTGGTGTGTTTCAACTGAGGAATTTAAAAGCTCTTGATGCGTCCCTCAATCCGATGCTCTCGGGGTATTTGCCAGTATTCCCCAAAGAGAGTGTTTTGGAGAAGTTGATCCTTGAGTACACAAATTTTTCAGGTAGTTTGCCGGAATCTTTGGGAAATTTGAAGTCTTTGACAAAGTTGGCTCTTACAAGTTGTAACTTCTCTGGGCCGATTCCCTTTTCCTTTGGAAAACTCAACCAGTTGATTCATTTGGACCTCTCGTTCAATGGTTTCACTGGCAAAATTCCTCCAAAGGTGGGTGGCGAGAGAATCTCACAAATCATTCTGTCTCATAATGGCTTTATTGGAGGCATACCTCAATCTTTTGGAGGGCTTCAGAATCTCAGAAACCTTGACTTGAGTAATAATGCACTCAATGGATCAATCCCAGTAACTTTGTTCACACTCCCGGCATTGCAAGTGTTGCAGTTAAACCGAAACAAATTCTCCGGTGAGCTGGAAGAGTTCTCCAATGTGTCTTCTTCATTGGAGGATGTTGATTTGAGTGACAATGAACTTCAAGGAAATATTCCAAAGTCGATTTTTGAGCTTTCAAATCTGAAGTATCTGTCATTGGCTTCAAACAACTTCAAGGGCACATTGGAACTGGACCTGATAGGGTGCATGAGGAGTCTTTCATACTTGGATCTCTCAAGCAACAAGTTGTCCATATCAAATGGCTCTGGTAATTCTTCTCTCCTCTTTCCCTCCATTACTACTCTGAAATTGGTATCATGCAACCTGACCATCATCCCTCCTTTCTTGGAACATAAGCTTGACATGACCTTCCTTGACCTCTCAAACAATCAAATTGGTGGTGCTATACCAAAATGGATATGGAGCATTGGGAATTCAGGTCTCTCTTACTTGAATCTGTCTTACAACCTTTTCACTTACGTTGATGTTCCTTATGCTCCTCCCCTCAATTTTTCAATGAATTCCTCCTCAATGATTCTTGATCTCCATTCCAACTTGCTTCGAGGTCCAATTCCTCTCCCCCCACCAAACACCCTAATTTTGGACTACTCAAACAACTTCTTCACATCTTCCATCCCATCCAACTTCTCTTCATACCTCCCCTTCACTCTCTTCTTCTCCTTGTCCAACAATAGCGTTGCTGGAAATATCCCACCGTCCATTTGCAATGCCACCTATCTCCTAGTTCTCGATCTTTCAGACAACAGCTTTAGTGGTTCAATTCCAGAATGTCTCCTTAGAGAAGTTTCTGATCTACAAGTACTCAATCTAAAGGGAAACCAGCTTGAAGGTCCTTTACCGCAGAATGTTGGCTCACAGTGTAGTCTGAGGACATTAAATCTCAACGGCAACAAGTTGGAAGGCAAATTGCCTAGATCATTGGCTAACTGTGGCAGTCTGGAGGTTCTGGATCTAGGACAAAACAAGTTCCAGGATTCTTTTCCCTATTGGTTGGGAACTATTTCTGCTTTGAAAGTCCTTGTTCTCAGGTCAAATGAATTCTACGGCCAGCTTGGGCATCCTCCCGGAAGGAATTACACATTTGCGAATCTACAAATCTTTGATATCTCAGCCAACAACTTCAGTGGCAGTCTGCCACAGGAGTGTTTTGAAAATTTGAAAGCAATGAGGGAAGATCCAGAGCTATCCGACCCGACCATTGGTGTTGAGTATCTTCATTTCAGTTCCAGCGACCGCTATCAAGACTCAGTCACACTGACATCCAAAGGCTTAGTTTTGACTTTTGTAAAGATGCTGGCAATTTTGAGAACCATCGACTTCTCAAACAATCAATTTGAAGGTGGTTTGCCTAAAAGCTTTGGGAACCTTACAGCGCTCCAGATGCTAAACATGTCACACAATAATTTCACAGGACCAATTCCATCAGAGCTTGGAAATTTGGTTCAATTAGAAGCATTAGATCTCTCTCGCAACCAATTCTCTTTGGAAATTCCGCAGTCTTTGATTTCCCTGCACTTCCTATCCTTCTTAGACCTTTCGTACAACAAGTTAGTGGGAAGAATACCATTTTACGGTCAGTTCTCTACATTTTCAAATTCTTCCTTCGAGGGTAATGCAGGATTATGCGGGATCCCATTATCCAAGCAATGTCCTGATTCTAGTCCAGCACCGTCTCCTACTTATCTATTCTCGGAGTCTGACCATTAGCCAAATTGGCTGTTTATATTTGTAGAATTGGGATTCATAGTAGGCTTAGCCATAGTGTTTGGATCTCTGATGCTATGGAGAAGTTGGAGAACATGGTACTTTGAGAGAGTTTATCGGTTACTTGGTTATCACCATTCCGACAAATTATACAAAGAAGATTTGGTATATGCATCATAAACATGTCGATGATTCTATGTTTTACATTCACTACAAGAAAAATTATCGCTTTAGAAAGCATGATTTCGTTTCTAATCCGTTCCTAAAAGTGAATTAGCAACGGATCGAAACGGAATTTATCTGTTTTTGAATACCCTTGTTTCTAATTTGAATAGAAACAGAAAAATATTCTGTTTCTAAATTTAGAAACGGATTGGAAACGGAAAGCATTATATTTCTAATTTTTGAAAAATTAAAACGGAATAAGATGTGTTGCTAATCCGTTTCTAAATTACAAAAATAGAAATGGATTCCAAACGGAATATTTTCTGTTTTATTTTTATTCCCCTATTAGAAACAATAGCTTTTTTGTTCCTAATCCATTCCTAAAGTTTTTTTAAAAATAAAAACAATATTCAAACAAATAAATCCGTTTCTAATCCGTTTCTAACATTTAAGTCAATAAAATAAAATAAAAATTATATCCCTAATTTTTAAAAAAACCCCGCTACATAAATTTTTAACCTAGAACACCAACAAATAAGATAAACTCATCAATTCATACAAAAAAGAAATATTTAAGTATATATGTTCAACACAAAAATAATAAGTATACGACAAATACAACTATAAGCCAACATCATGATCGCCAACTAGAATAATACAACAAATTGAATTTTGTTACAATTAGCACCAAACAAATTCTTTATAATTTAAAAGCACATTTATATAAATATTAAACAAATTACCAATCTATCCGCATGGGAAGCATGAGAAATGGAACCTCATGTGTGTCGGGATATACCAGATCCAGTCCCCGCAATCTCCGTGAGTCGGTTTACGGTAGCTTTCTCACACCGAGTTTTTAAATTCGGAGAATTCCATGCCTACACATGAATTGAGAACTCAAGAAAGAGGTGATACCTTCTCTTTACCAACAAACAATTGAGAACTCAACTACTTTCGCCCCATCAATTGAGTGGACCGATGGAAAGCATGTTGTTGCTAGCCCCATTGCCTACACATGGACATAATAATAATTAATTAAAAATAATAATATATATATTAATAGAATATAATGGTACTAATTTAATAGAAAGATTAGGAGAAAAATAGAGGGGAAAAGATAGTGATGAAGTTTTCTAATTGATGTGATATGTGGAACTTGGTGTGAATTGGATATATTTTATATATCCTTTTTGGTGGTGTGTGTCCATGTGTGTGTATATATATATAGGGCTAAAGTTAGGCACTGGTTTAGCAATAAAGATGATGGGGCATATTATTCATTCTTGATTGCAAATATATTCCTCATATGGATGGCATTAACTACTGCATGATGATTTATTGAGAATAGATCATACTAAATAAATACAGCTCATTTAAAAATTATCATTACTCCTGAACTCTTCTTTGGTTTCCACCTCATCAATATATAATGAAGTTTTTAAGAATGAGAGAAATAATGATACAAGATGAGCAATTAATTGTCTATTAGAATGCTTCTTAAGACTAATTAATGCATATATACTTAAGGTACGTATCTCTCTCTCTCTATTTTATTTTTTAAAAGACAATTATTTTAAATAATATAATTTTTATTTGAGAATTTAAATGCAAAAGACTATATTCTACAAATGGATATTAAGGGAAACAAATGACCTATGTTTAAGAATGGCAACATATGAAAAAAATGATTGCATAAGCTATCTAGTTGCATGTATGAATGTTGAATGCTGCTGTATTCATAGAATGTGTTGATGACTTGAGAGAACAAAAGTCAGATAATTATTAAACATACAGTACGAGACAATGAAGTTGTCAAAAAGCAAAAAAATTTATCCATGATCCAAAAAGCTTATAAACTACCAGGTTTCAGAGATTCATCAAGCCAAGCCGCTAGGAGCTCGGTTCGGAACTTGTTCATTAAGCAAACGAGGTCCAACATGAATCGACTTTCAAGCTTGAGTAGCTAATCAAATTAAGCTCGAGCCTCATACTACTCGACTCATCAAGGCTCACGAGCTTACTAAATGAGTTCACTCACGAGCCAATTCATTAATCATGATCTAATAATACTAAATGAAACATAAATATTAATATTAATATAAATTTGATTATATGTATAATGAATTTCAATATAAAAATAATATTGAAATTAGTTGAAAGAAACATTGAGAATGTTAAGAAGCATAAATCATGTAATATACTTTCATTTACTTGCCCTTAAAGAGAGTTTTTCAATTTTTAAGTAAGCTCATGAGCGGGAGGCTTGTGAGTTGTTATGCGAGCTCACGAGTCTTAAAAGAGCCGAGTAGTGTGAGACTCGTGCTTGGCTCGATTAGCTATTCAAACTCGAACTAGGCTTGTTTGCTCAAAGAACGAGGTTTTTCTAGAATTGAGCTCCCGAGTAGCTCACGAACAACTTGGCTCTTTGGCAGCCCCTACATATGATTTTTGGCTCAAATATTTTTTTGAGCCGAGCTCAAATCGAGCCTCGAGCTAAGTTTTTACAAATTCGAGACAAGCTTGAGCTTAGAATTTCGAGCTCAAGTTTACAAACAATTCCTGCCAAGCCAAGCTTAAACACTTCAAAGCTCTACTCAACTCAGACTTCATTGCACCCCTAGGACCATAATGGGTATAAGCTTCATCTAAATTATTTCGTAAAGCATCAAACTAGAAAGCAAAAAAATTGACACTAATGAGCAGCTGATGTTTGTCATGACTCATGCATTAGGTTTCGATGAATTGATAACTGAATCGAGAAATCAATATTGAAAGGTAACAAAAAGGTAGGATGCAAACCACATAACATCATTTGCGAGGCACATCGAGACAGCTTACTTGAAAAGGTCCCGGTCCCGGAATGCATGAAAAAAACTATCTACTGAGTGACACGCCTGGTTTATGACAGGTAACCTTAATATTTCCAAATGATACCATCATATCATAGAAAAACAAGCAGAGTAGGACTTAAATAGCTCTCAAATGTATAAAGTGAAACCAGTTATCTAAAAATTGTTCAAACTAAATAAATAATAAGGCGCTTCCTTTTGAAGGCGCTTCCTTTTCTTTTGTTTTCTTTTGAAGGGAATGTTGAGAAAGATTGAAACTTTTCAAAATAAATAAATAAATAGATAAATAAATAATAAGGGACTGGTTTTTGTTCATGGCTTGCGGATCTTTCTGCAAGGTTTTTAAGTCTTGACAGGCAAAATGATTCAAAGTTCGAGTCTTTTTCAAGATTAATGGTGGAAAATGATGTTATTTTAACATTTTCTTTGGAAAATTTTCAATTAAATGCTTGTTCAAATGATCCTCCAACGACTTGGGGTCGTCGTCTCCCCCGAGTCTTTCTTCTCCAGCGTCAAGCTTATGCATGGGAAAAATTCAAGCAGAAATGGCCTCCTTGACATCGACTGCCAATCAATCTCTATATTGCTCGGCATTTGCTTCTCATAACCCATCATCGTCTTTCTTTCCCCAAAATGAACCCCCGAACTGTCTTACTTCTTGTTCTTGTGAGCTTGGTCTCTTCCCGAGCTCATCAATGTCGCTCGGACCAAGCATTGGCTCTTCTCCAGCTCAAGAATGACTTCTCCTCGATGATCAGTTTTAGCCCGCCATGGATTCCCGATACCAACTGCTGCAACTGGGACGGCGTCATCTGCGACACAGCATCGGGTTTTGTCATCTCCCTCGACCTCAGCAACCATAATATCTCTGGTGAAATCAGCTCCTCGCTCTTCGAGCTCACTTCCCTTCGAAGGCTTAATCTTGCCAACAATGCTTTCTACGGAAGTCCTCTTCCACCCGTAGGCTTTGAGAAGCTTGGTGATCTCACTTATCTCAACCTCTCCAACTCCGGGTTTGCCGGACAAATCCCCAGCGGGATCTCTCGCCTCAAAAAGCTGGTATCTTTGGACTTATCCACGTTCTTTTTCGAGCAAGGGGAGCTCAACATCCCAGATCTCCGAGTTCTCATTGAAGGGCTCTCTAATCTCAAGGAACTGTATCTAGATGGGGTTGTTGGAGAAGATGAAGTAAACCTGTATCAAAAAGGGTACTTACCCTGGTTCTCAGGTTGATAGTAAGCCTAGATAGAGAGGAGGACAAAACAGAGACAAAAAGAACAAGAGATTTCTCTTGATTAACAGCTTATTCATGGAACCCGAATCCAGCAACCATGCTTCACCTCCACTCTTCTATCCTTCTCGAATGCAGCCAACGCACGGCCCGCTCTCACCCCATCATCAATCAGCATCAACAGGGGTTAATCTCTCTAACAATAGCATGGATTGGTGTCAAGTTATCGCCGAATCAACTCCTGGGCTTCAAGCTCTCAGTTTGTCTGGTTGTTCGCTTTCGGGACCGATCCATGAGTCTCTGTCCAAGCTCTGGAATTTGTCAGTAATCTATCTCTATTCGAACAATTTGTCTTCCGAGATACCTGAGTTCTTTGGAAATTTCTTGCACCTGAATGAATTGGGTCTAAGCTATTGCAAACTCCATGGGTTGTTTCCCAACAAAATGTTCCAACTGAAAAATTTGAGAGTCCTTGAGCTTGCTGGCAATTCAAAACTTTTGGGCTTTCTACCAGTGTTTCCAAAACATTCTCCTTTGGAGAGTTTGGACATTGGGAGCACGAATTTTTCAGGTACTTTGCCAGAATCTCTGGGAAATTTGAAGTCTTTGAAAAAGCTGTATCTTATGGATTGCCATTTCTCTGGACTAATACCCCATTCCATTGGGAACCTGACCCAGTTGGTTTACCTGGACCTCTCCCTCAATGGTTTCACCGGTGCAATACCTCCGTTGGTGGGGGAGAGAGGATTTCAGAGATTGTTCTTTCTCACAATAACTTAACAGGTATGATCCCTCATTCTTTTAGCAGACTTCCGAATCTCAGAAAGCTTCAGCTTGAGTATAATTCTCTCTCTGGATCAATCCCTGTAACATTGTTTGCACTCCCGTCATTGCAAGTGCTGCTGCTAAACCAAAACAAGCTATCCGGTCAGCTGGAGGAGATCCCTGAGGCATCCCTCTTATTGGATACTGTTGATTTGAGCGACAATGAACTTCAAGGAGATATTCCAAAGTCAATTATTAAGCTTTCAAATCTTAAGTATCTGTCATTGGCTTCAAACAACTTCAAGGGCACATTGGAACTGGACCTGATAGGGCGCATGAGGAGTCTCTCATATCTGGATCTCTCAAGCAACAAGTTGTCCATATTAAATGGTTCTGGTAATTCTTCTCTCCTCTTTCCCTCCATTACTACTCTGAAATTGGTATCATGCAACTTTGACCATCATCCCTCCTTTCTTGGAACATAAGCTTGACATGACCTTCCTTGACCTCTCAAACAATCAAATTGGTGGTGCTATACCAAAAATGGATATGGAGCATTGGGAATTCGGTCTCTCTTACTTGAATCATCTTACTGACCTTTTTCACTTTTTGTTGATGGTCCTCTTCCCACTTTTTCAATGTATCTCTCCTCAATAATTCTTGATCTCCATTCCAACTTGCTTGAGGTCCAATTCCTCCCCCACACAAACACTATAATTTTTGGACTTCTCAAACAACTCCTTCACATCTTCCGTCCCATCCAACTTATCTTCCTACCTCCCCTTCACTCTCTTCTTCTCCTTGTCTAACAATAATCTTACTGGAAGCATCCCAACATCCATTTGCAATGCGACTTATCTCCAAGTTCTCGATCTTTCGGACAACGACTTTAGTGGTTCAATTCGAGAATGTCTCTTGAGAAGTTTCGATCTACAAGTACTCAATCTAAAGGGAAACCGACTTGAAAGTTCTTTACCGCAGAATGTTGGCTCACAGTGTAGTCTGAGGACATTAAATCTCAACGGCAACAATTTGGAAGGCAAATTGCCTAGATCATTAGCTAAGCGTGGCGATCCGGAGGTTACGGATCTAGGACAAAACAAGTTCCAGGATTCTTTTCCCTATTGGTTGGGAAATATTTCTGCTTTAAAAGTCCTTGTTCTCAGGTCAAATGAATTCTACGGCCAGCTTGGGCATCCTCCGGGAAGGAATTACACATTTGCGAATCTACAAATCTTTGATATCTCGACTAACAACTTCGGTGGCGATCGCCCCTTTTGGAGTGTTTTGAAAATTTGAAAGCAATGAAGAAATATCCAGAGCTATCCGACCCGACCATTGCTGTTGAGTATCTTCAGTTCAGTTCCAGCGACCGCTATCAAGACTCAGTCACAGTGACATTCAAACGCTTAGATTTGACTTATGTAAAGGCACTGGGAATTTTGAGAATCATTGACTTCTCAAACAATAGATTTCAAGGTAGTTTGCCTAAAAGCTTTGGGAACCTTACAGCGCTCCAGATGCTAAACATTTCACACAATAATTTCACAGGACCAATTCCATCAGAGCTTGGAAACTTGGTTCAATTAGAAGAATTGGATCTCTCTTGCAACCAATTCTCAGAGGAGATTCCAGAATCTTTGGTTTTCCTGCACTTTCTATCCTTCTTGGACCTTTCAAATAACAAGCTAGTGGGAAGAATACCACTGGACAGTCAGTTCTCTACATTTTCAAATACTTCTTTTGAGGGTAATACAGGATTATGTGGGAGCCCATTATCCAAGCAATGTGCTGATTCTAGTCCACCTTCTCCTACTTTTCTATTCTCCGAGTCTGACCATGAGCCAAATTGGCTGTTTATATTTGTAGAATTGGGATTCATAGTAGGCTTAGCCATAGTGTTTGGATCTCTGATGCTGTGGAGAAGTTGGAGAACATGGTATTTTGACAGAGTTGATCGGTTACTTGGCTATCATCATTCTTAAAAAAAAAAAAAACAAATGATACAAAGAAGATTTGGTATATGCATCATAAACATTTCGATGATTCTATGGTTTATATTATACTTTTTGGCATGATTTGCTTTTCTAGAATTCATAGTTAATACATGTCAAGAAGTCCCCATATTCTTGCTTATCTGTTATCAGTGAACTCTATTCTATTTAGGTAGTGTTTGTTTGGAGGGTTTTTGAGTTACATGTAACTTGAGTTACTAGGTTTTCTGAAATCCAGTGTTTGGTTCACATGATTTCAAAAATCAATGTAACTCATATTACGTCCAATGAGGGATTTAGTTTTACGGCCAAATTGGGCGTAAAACCAAATCCCTTATCTTTAAATTTCTTTAAATGCATAACTTGTGACCTATATGTGACCAATTAAAGAAAAATAAATATGATTAAACATTTATGGATATTTTTGTGGAGTGAAAAATTATAAAATTTAATAATAAATTTAATAATTACTTTGATAATTAATTTAATAATAAAATTAAGAGTTAAAATGATTAATGCGATAATTAAAATCATTAATAACATGCTAAAAATATATAAAAAGTACAAAATACTTTTTTTATGGGTTAAAAATTAAATTTAAAAATTATAAAATATAATAAAATAAATAAATAAATATACTAATAAATTTAATAACTAATTTAATAATTAAATTAATAATTAAATTAATTGATACGGTACTTAAAATCATTAAAATATTTATAATGTAAAAAAATTTCAAATTTCAAATTTATAAATATCTCTAATCAAATATAAAATCCTATAATACAACATCTACAGTACATCTATCCAAACACTTTAGATTTGATTGCTATTTGTATTATAAAATCCATGGATTTTCAGTTACATTGTAACTAGAAATCCATTGTATTTACAGTTACACTGAACCAAACGCCCCCTTAGTGAAACTCAGTGTTTTGTGTTTATCTGCTGGCAGATCACAAGCATTGTTGTTTGTTCAATGATTTGCTTGGACTATTGAGCTCAATTGTGGTGTTTTTCATGCAACCAGATTTGATACAAATTATTTTTGTATCATTTTCAGTTCAGCAGAAATTATATTTGGATTAGGCATCTGTCTTTTTCAGCTAGTGGAAGGTGTTGTGTTTTGTTGTCTCACTTCACTTTGTTTAGTGTTTGTTTTCTGACTATCTAAATTATTTATTAATTAAGTTTGATTAGTTAAAGTACCTAGTATTATAATGTTGATTTTGTGTCCTTGTTAAACATAAAATAATCTCATCACAGCTACTCCAGTAATTATCCTGAATTTAAGGAGAAAGTGATACGTACTCTAAACTAGAATATTAATCTTTCATTGTACTCCTAAATATTAATCTTCTGCATGTTGTAATTGTTTATATATGTTTTTTTCCTAACAAATCATGAACAATGTTGTCTTATTTCTCATGTTAGTCTTTATGCTGACCTACCATCAAATGATTCATTTCAATCTCTATTGAATAATTGCAAGTATGTATTTGGTTTCACTTTTATACTCAAACAATACCATCAACATAAAATTCCACCAACATAAATTTTCACTTTTGCTCCAATTTTTACTATATTTATGAAAATTTCAATTAAAATATTTGTACAAAAGCATTTTAATTTTTTTTTTAATTTTCATAAAATAGTTATACAGTGTGTGCTTATATATACAAATTCTTCAAATATTCTATGGGAAAAATAAAAAATCATCACTTATAAAAATTATTAACTACTATTAAGTTATTCTTTTAACTACTATTAAGTTTTCCTTGGCATTCATCTCGCGAATTTAAGCTAATAACAACAATCCTGTCTATCTACCTTTTATAGCAAAAATAATTACAAAGTCCAGAGTTTTTAGAGGAATGGTATTTTTTGTTTAATTCTTCTATCTTGTTAATGATGGTGGACTCTAGGATCTTTTGAGACCAGTGTTTTAGAAGGGAACTTGCAAAAGCAAAATTACTATTTTTAATTGGTTTGAGTAGAATAACAAAATTTTAACACGTGATAATTTTGTTAGGTATTGCTGGAATAGTCTATCTTTTGTAACATGAATATTTCGTTTCTTCTCTGATTTCTTTTATTTTAAGAATTCAAAGAAGTTATATTGAAAGAAAATTATTATTTTTAATTGACTTGTGTAGAATAACAAAATCTTGACTGTGATAATTTTATTAGGTATGACTGCAATAATCTACCTCTTGTAACATGTGTTTTTTTTCCCCCTCTGATATTTTTTGTAATTTAAGAGTTCAAAAAAATTAAGTTGAAAGCCGCATGTTTAACATCATAAGCAATTTAAACTTCAATAGTTTTTCCTTTGCTCAATTGAGGGCACCACAAGTCCAACTGTGGAGCCTTATCCTTATGCTATAGTCTTACAAGCACTACCACAAATGGATGATCCCCAAATACGGTTATCTCTTAAGAATTTTTATTTTTATTTTTATTTTTGGTTTTTATCTTTG
>NC_052482.1:20019715-20033748 GCF_009730915.1 Dioscorea cayenensis subsp. rotundata
AGTTACGTATTAAGCAATGATTTCTAATTAATAGAGAGTCCAAACAATAAATTTTTATCTTTTATATTATATGAATCAATTTATAAAAATATCAAAATAATAAATTTTTTTCTTTGGTTCCAAACATAACTTTCGAGTGTTAATTTGTAAAAATTGCTATTTTTAGAAAAAAATAAAATAGTGAGATTGAGTAAAAGAGAAGTGGGGGTGCTTCTAAGGGGTTGTTTGACCTGATTTGAAAATACTTTGTATTTGAAAAATCGCTTTGTTTGTTCTAACGATCAATCTGTATGCATTTTCAGATCAAAAATCACGAGATTATGTAATTCGACCCGAAATGACCAAATTTCAAAATCCCAGTCCAGGTGAATCCCATCCAGGTAATTAATATACTAATTACATTAATTACTTATAATATTAATTACACTATAATTATATTTTATAAATATTAAATAAAATATAATTCTAGTATAATTAATATTAGTAACATAATATATAATTGATATATTATATTATATTAATTATTTATTAAATAATTAATATATTATATTTTATTATAATAAATTGAATATATATTAATTATATTATTACACTATAATTAAATTTTATAAAATATTAAATAAAATGCAATTATAGTTTTTCTAAAAGTTTTATATGGTATAATACTGAATAAGCCAAATACTGATTTGATGTAATACACGAATAAATATATATAATTAATAATTATCATTTTTAAAATAAACCAAATCAGTAGTTGATATTCTTGATATACAAGCACGTCCCAATGGTCCCATTATAGTCGATATAAGGTCTAATTTTTTAGGCCCAAAATTATGTTGGCCCAAATCAATTGTCACACTCAATTTTCTCCTCCAATATGAAAGGGTAAGGATGACATTTCTTCATTTTTGTCATGACTTAGTTTTAGGTGGAGAGAGTTAGGGTGCGTTTGGTTCAGAAGTAGTCCACCGAAGTGGTGGAAGTCTTGAAGTGCCGCTCGTGAAAGTTCAGGTGTTGAGTTTCGATGTGTTTTGGTTGAAGGTAGTTCAATCGTAGCTATTTTTTGTTTAATTAGTGGAAGTTAAAATTTAGAAAATAACGAAAATGAACTTCTACTCATCACTTCATCATGGGTGAGGTTATCTTTTTGTGCTTGTTAGATTGAGCTTATAATTATTTAAAATTATAATTTTAAAAAATATTTTTTTATAAAACAATAAAAATAATTAAATAATTAAAAAAACAATAACACATAAAAATAAAAGATAAAAAAATTAAAACAATAAAAATATTTTTTATAAACAATAAAAATTAATTAATTAATTAAAAAAGAAACAATAACAGATAAAAATAAAATATAATAAAATAATAAAAATAAAAAGATAAAAATGATAAAAAGCGATAAAAAGATAAAAATGATATTAAAAAAATTAAAATAAAAAAATAAAAAAATAAATCATAGAAAAATAATAAAACATAAAATAAAAATAAATAAATAAAAAATGGGTGATTTTAATCACTCTATGTGAAAGCTCAGTGCTGTGAGAGTGAAGCAGCGAAGTCGCACTGGCCAAAATTTTCCCAGTCAAAGAGTGAAGTGGAAGATTTTGGAAGTGACTCATTTCTCTGACGGCTCCACGTCGATGAACGAAGCAGTGGAAGTGTCACATCAACTACCACTTCCGTCACTTCGATCTCCACTTCGGCGAACCAAACACGCCCTTAGTGGAGGAACATTTTATATTATTTGGGGGTAGGTGCCACCTATCCCATCAATGTGAGCCTTTAGATCAAAATGATCATAACCCTTGGTTTGTTAGGTGAAGGGCTATATAAACCCCTCATGACAATTGTAAAGACACAACCAAGTGAGAATGAGAAAATTAGAGAGAAAAAAAAGAGTGAGAAGTGTGAGAAAATATTTTGAAAATTAGTTTATTCTCCTAGTATAAGAGAGAATACTGGTTTTCTCCTTATTATTAGAGAGAGTTTGTAACTCCTGAAATTTTTTCACTTAGTAAATTTCTTCTATCCTTGCCCGTGGTTTTACCCTAATTATTTAGGGGTTTTCCACGTAATATCTTTGTGTCCTTTATTTTTCAGCATTACTCTTATTTATTTTACTACGGTATTGCTATATTCGGTCCTATATTTTACAACAAGTTGTACCAGAGCCAGACTTAGGGTGTGTGTATATATCTACTTGTCGTATGCTTTGTGGCTGCCACTAATAATGGATCCTCCACATCAGAAAATAAGTTAGATTATTAAATAAGTTAGATTATTATTCACCCTTTGTAGGAACTGGTTACTGTCTTTTAAGTAGTCTGTGACAGAAGCAATGGTAGCAAAGTATGAGCTTGAAAAATTCGGTGGGAGTAATTTCTCACTGTGGGAGCTGAAGATGAAGGCAATCCTGAGAAAGAGCAACTACTTGGCGGCCATCACCGAAAAACTAGCTGAGGTCAAAGATGACAAGTGGAACGAGATGGAGGGGAATCCCGTTGCCAATCTTCATCTGACACTTGTTGATAGGGTTCTATCAAGCATAGCAGAGAAGAAAACAACGAAGGAAATTTGGAATTACCTCATTAAGTTGTACGAGGCCAAGTCACTCCACAACAAGATTTTCCTTAAGAGGAGACTCTATACCTTGCATACTGAATACTCTATTTTCCAAACTCACATCATTAGGACATACAATAGAGTTAGGTGAACATGCGGAAATTCTACTCCAAAATTTGCCAGATTCATATGATCAACTCGTTATCAACTTAACAAACAATGTCCCCACAAACAATTTAGTCTTTGACAATATTGCAACTGCTGTTTTGGAGGAAAAGAGTCGTCGTAAGAACAAACGGAGGCCTTCACAGTGACGAGAGAAAGACCAACAGAACGTGGATCCAGTGGGAGGCACAATCATGTTAGATCAAAATCAAGGAGTAAGAAGACTTTCAAGTGCTACCACTGTGGCAAGAAAGGTCACTTGAAAAAGGATTGTTGGAGTTTAAATAATAAATATTCCAATTCTCAAGGGAATGTTGCAAACACTTCAGATGATGGAGAGACCATGGTGTGTGAAGCAGTAACTTCATCAAGTAAAAGATTTGTTGATGTATGGCTTCTTGATTCAGCAGCCACTTTTCACATGACCTCCCGAAAAGAATGGTTCCATCACTATGAACCTATCTCTGGGGGATCTGTGTACAGCTGTAAAGATCAAGCCTTGAAGATCATTGGCATTGACACCATCAAACTGAAGATGTATGATGACACGATTCAGACCATATAAGAAGTCCGACATGTGGAGGGCGTCAAGAATAATTTGTTGTCTATTGGATAACTTGATGATCTTGGTTGCAAAATTGAAATCCAGTACAAGATCATGAAGGTAATTCGAGAAGGGAGAAAAGATAGCTACACATCTGTACATGTTGAAGGGAGAAACTTTGCAAGAAAGAGAAGCTTCAATTGCCACAAGTGGTTCAAGTGAAAGATGCACAATGACATGGCACATGAAACTTGGACACATGTCAGAGGAAGGAATGAAGATTTTTGCAGAAAGGAATCTACTTCATGGTCTCACAAAGGTAACATTACCCTTTTGTGAATATTGCATTGTGAGCAAGCAGCATCGACTGAAGTTCAATACATCTAATTGTAGAAGCAATGCAATTCTAGAAATGGTTCACTCTGATTTGTGACAAGCACCAGTTACATCCCTGGGAGGAGCAAATTAATTCGTATCATTTATTGGTAACTATTGCAGAAGATGTTGGGTGTACCTT
Source organism: Dioscorea cayenensis subsp. rotundata (assembly GCF_009730915.1). Classification (NCBI taxonomy): domain Eukaryota; kingdom Viridiplantae; phylum Streptophyta; class Magnoliopsida; order Dioscoreales; family Dioscoreaceae; genus Dioscorea; species Dioscorea cayenensis. The sequence goes on from NC_052482.1 coordinate 20,023,507, forward strand.
ATCAAGAGGGAAGGCGATGATGTTTCAAGTATTCAAATTCTACAAAGCGCTGGGTAGAACTTGAATCTCGGTAAAAGATTAAGTGTTTGAGGGATCGATAATGGAGGAGAATACTGTCGGCAAAGAATCGATGAATTTCATGTAGCAAGAAGGCATCAAAAGGCGATTCATCTGACATACACTACTCAGACAAAATGGAGTGGCGAGGAAGCGAACATGACTACATTGGAAAGAACAAGAGTCATAATAGGAGCTGCAGGCTTAGACAAGAAGTTCTGGGCAAAAGCAGTCATTACTGGTTGTTATGTGGTGAATCAGGCTCCATCAGTTTGCAATCAAGTTAGAAGCACCGAGTGAAGATATGAGCTGAAAGCCAGTTGATTATTGAAACCTTCATATATTTCGGGAAGTCCTGTATATATGCTATATACACTGCAAAGGATAACTACAAAAGCTAGATTTAAAATCGGAAAAATGTATGTTTGTAGGATATCACGAGTGGTGTTAAGGGGTATTTCCTGTGGGATCCCACTGCACATAAAATTGTAATTAGTAGGGATGTTATCTTCATAGAAGACAAAGAACAAGAGTAAGTAGTGGTGAAAGCACTTTGAGAAAGCACGGAGACTACACCGTGATATGTAGAAAAGACTTAAGCTACATGCGAGCAGAGAGGAACAAGAACCATTCAATGCGAAGTTGCAGAAGTTCGGCGATCGTCTCGTACATTGAAGGCACCATGTTGGCATTCTGACTATATTACGGAGGATAATATTCCTTATTGTCTTCTAAATGAGGATGGAGAGCCATCAACTCTTGAAAAAACATTGAACAATTCAGATGCATCTCAGTGGATGGCAGTAATGGAAGAAGAAATTGAAGGTCTTTATAAAAGTAGGACATGGGAACTAGTGTCACTACCACAAGGACGAAAGCCCATTGACAACAAATGGGCCTACAAGATCAAGCACAATAGTGATGATCAAGTAGATCGTTATCTTGTTAGATTGTGTTAAAATGATATGCTCTCGAAGGAAGGTATTGACTCGATGAAAATATATTCACTTGTGGTTTGACTCACAACATTCCGAGTAGTTCTGGTGATGTGTGCTACATTCGACTTGCGACTGAGAAGTTAGATGTCAAAGCGCGATTTCTTAAAGTGGAGATCTTAAAGAAGAAATTTACATGCTCTAACAGAAGGATTTGAAGAAAAAGGTAAAAGAGAACTTGGTTTGCAGGTTGAACAAATCTCTGTATGGTTTAAAGCAGGCACCAAGATGTTGGTACAAGAGATTTGATTTCTTCATCATGTGCCTTGGATACAGCAGATTTAATGCAAACCCTTATGCATATGTCAAGAGGTTTAAAGAAGAAGATTTCATCTTCTTATTGCTGTATGTTGACGACATGTTGGTAGCATGCCCCAACAAAGATCGTATCAAGGAGTTGAAGGCACAATTGGCTAGAGAGTTTGAAATGAAAGACTTGGGACCGACAAACAAGATTCTATGGATGCAAATTCATCGAGATAGAAATAATAGGAAGATTTGGCTTTCTCAGAAGACTTATCTGAAGAAGATTTTACGATGCTTCAACATGCAAGACTGTAAGCCGATTTTTACCCCACTTCCTGTTTATTTCAAGTTATCCTCAAGTATGTGTCGTAGCAGTAAAGAAGAGAGGATGGAGATGTCTCGAGTACTGTATGCATTAGTGGTGGGAAGCCTAATGTTCGCCATGATTTGTACAAGACCAGATATTGCACAAGTAGTGGGAGTGGTAAGTCGGGTGATTGTGAATCCTGGTTGAGAGTTTTGGAATATTGTTAAGAGGATTCTCAGATATGTGAAGGGAACCTCAGATGTTGTATTATGTTATGGGGGATCAGATTTTACTATCTGTGGATATGTTGATGCGTATTATGCAGGTGATTTGGATAAAAGGAAATCCACTACTGGATATGTGTTCACACTAGCAGAAGGAGTTGTGAGCTTGGTTTCAAAACTGCAGTTAGTCATAGCTACATTAATGACAGCAGTATTTGGGCGACTACACAAGCCATCGAAAAGCGATTGTAGTTGAAGATGGTGTTGGAAGAACTAGGGTACAAATAAGAGAACATCACTCTATATTGTGATAATTGCATCTTGTAAGGAATCTAGCATTTCATTTAAAAGACAAAGACATATCGGGAGTTCGAGTACCACTTTCTTGATGAGAAAGTAGAAGAGAGTCTGATGGACATGCAAAGTTTCGTACTGAAGGATAGCGTAGAAGATTTTTATGACAAAAGCAATCAGCGCTGACAGATTCATATGGAGTCGATCCTCTTGTAGTCGATTAAAAGCGTAAGCAACATCGAGATGGGATGGTAGAAAGAATAATGTGAAGATGCGAGTTGTTTTTCGATCAAATCTTCAGTGGGAGAATATTGGCCCAAACTAATCTGTCACATCCTCCATTTTTCTCCTCCAACATGGAAGAGGCAAGGATGACATTTTTCATTTTGTCACGTGAGCTTGGTGGTAGGTGAAGAGAATTAGTGAGGGAATATTTTTATATTAATTTGGGAGTATATGCCACCTATCCCATCAATGTGAGCCCTTGGATGAAAATAATCCTAACCCTTGGTTTGTTAGCTAAAGGGCTATATAAACTCTCGTGACAATTGTAAAGACACAGCCAAGTGAGGCGGGGAAATGAGAGAGAAGAGGAAGGGTGAAAAAGTGTAGAGAAAATATTTTTGAGGGAGTTAGTTTATTTTTCTCTCATAGAGAATCTCGGTTTTCTCTGTATTATTAAAGAGAGTTTTAGAACTTCCTAAAATTTTTCATACGAGTAAATTTCTTCTATGATTTTTATTCTAATTATTTTAGAGGATTTTAATAATCTCTTTTGTATCTTTTATTTTTCAGCATTATTTTTATTTATTTTACTAATATTCAGTCCTATATTTTACAACAAATTAATCTAAGGCTAACATGATCCGCAACCCTGGCTGCCTCCCGAAACATTGATTCGTTATTATATTGAATGGTTTTAGTGATTATAGAGTTTCAGCGGATAGTGCTTTTTAACAGCTTCTAATTAGCTTTTTGCTTTTTAAATTTTATATATATCCAGTGTTTTCTTTTTCCGTATTCAACTCTAAAGTTTAGGCATGATACATGTATTGATTATATTATTCATATCGTAATTTTTACAAAAAAAAATCTAATATTTTTAATGGTCTAATACATGTATTAATTATATTATTCATATCATGCGACCAATCAATCGGTAGATTAATGCTTATGATTAACTAATCTTATCATCACAGTTGGTAAATTAATGCTTATGATTCGATTTTTTATGCAATTAGTTCATCTTATCATTAATGTGTTAGACAATAAAATACAAATAAATCACCAAATCCATAACTTGAAAGGATATCATCGATTAAATCATTGTAAGTGTTTTCATCTTTTATTATATTGTTTAATAATAATAATAATAATAATAATAATAATAATAATAATAATAATAATAAAAGATGCTTATATATACATTGGCACTATTCTTACAATATAATAATAAAAGAGTTGGTATTTAATTTCAATTGGTATCTAAGTCATATATATTTCTTATAAATATATATATACGTATATCATTATAATCATGTGGCATATGACGTTATGAACATGTGTGTATATATATATATATAAAACATGTGATAGATAGATCACACCATGCTTGAGTCATCCATCTAGGAAGCTTTTTCCCTAATATTGACGAATAGAAACACAATTATTAGGTGTTAACGTGAATTAGTGGAAACTTTAATTAAGGACAACTCAGTGTGAAACTAAGCTATTTCAATGCATGTGAAAACACAAAAGCAAGACTAATGATTTTGAAAGACTTTTATACTATGGTGATTTTCACATATCATATCCTAATCAATTTTCAAAACTAATCCTTTAATAAAAGTCTGCAAGAGAATAAGAGTCTTTAGTTAATTAGGCTGATGTTTTATGTTTCTAAAATTTTTTATAATTTAGAAACACAAACATCAATAATTATTATGTAGCCATGGTTGAGGTCTTCACTATTGCCCTGAGCAAATGAAAGCAATGTTCAAATCAATGTCAATGGGCATTTCATCTCAATAGATGCGATGGAAGATGGATCAAGGCACACGTTACATTGATGGCTCTTTTAATACACAGAACAATCATTTTAGTAGTAAAACAATTTTTCAGAGACCGAACAGTGCTTCTAATATTTAGCACTAATTATATCATGAAATAAGTATCTTTGATTAATTATTAAAATCTGAAATACCAGTATGGTGTCTTACATAATATGGCGTGAGTCTATCATAATTTTATAATAGTCATGAAATTTTATATTTACTCTTACTAATTTTTAAATTAATCACGACTACTCTTCATTTCTGATGATATATAATATTTTACGTTTTGTCATATAATAAATTAAAATCTCTAGACCTATTTCGAAATTTATAATGGTTTTTAGTATAATATTTCTTTACGCTTTAAGTCCTATAAATATATATATATATATATAAAGGACTAAAATGTAAAAATATTATATCACTCATTATAAGAAACCAGTGTAAGTTGTATTAATTTATTTTGTGAGTTAATAAATGGGAATTTCATATAAAAACCTATTATAAAATTATATAGCCTCATGCCATGCAAAAAGTCTATGTAAAGAGATGCTGATTAGACTTTTGCGCATTTTAATAATCTTAAAAATACTGACATTTTGTATATAATTATGCAATCTAGCGACCAGTTGCTAGTAAACCAAATCTGAAATTGTGACTTTAAAAATTAAATCTCAAAAATCATTATATTTAATAAGTAATTAATTAGTTGGAAGAAAAATTAAAATGATGGGTCTTGTTAAGTCATCAGCGATCGTAGGATTGGCATTATATATGACCAAGCAGAGTATACTATGTGAGATGACGACGCTGACGTGGTGACTCATCAAAGGAAAAGATGACTAGCGATGGTGATGTGTGGCAAAAAGACGTTATCAGCTGACATGAATGAGATCAGATGGATTGAGCTAAAATCTATATTGAAGATTTTATAGATATTTCTCTCAATACAATCATGCGGATGATAAACGTGGAAAGTGCATAGGATATTTTCTAGAGAGGCAAGTCGTATTTTTGATGTGATTATCTATCCGGGAGAAGATCGACGATTATTCATATCTCTTTATTAGAGCTCTCTTTTGAAAGATCATATTTAAATGAGAGGAATATTCTATTGATTGGCAAGAGTCTGAGATCATAAAAGATTATGAGAAGGCTATTAGAGACACAAGTTAAACTTGGTATGAGCTATTCAAAGACACAAAAGATTTAGTTTGCGTGTGCAAGCTATTTTGAAGCAACAGACTAAAATAAAGTAATATACCAAGGAGATCATCAAGACCATATTTAGGTTACTATATTGAAGCAAAGAGTCAAGAGCTATCGGCGGTGAAACGATGATGGAGACTAGTCATATGAGGATGATTGAAGATTGCATGTGATATGATTAGAGATTCGGAGATCCAGCATGGATGATCGAAGATCACGCTTGAAGATATCTGAAGACTAAATTTGGATGAAGACAAGATCAAGTTTAGTAACAATATTTCCATGAGTCAGAGCCGAAGATCATTTGGAAGACCAAACTTGGGGCCAAGTTTGGAAAAGGAAGATCGAGAGATCTTGGTGGCTATCTTTCGGTGAGATGGTCAGTGTGCCTCGAGTAGGGCACGTCCCTCGGGAGAGGAGACCTTCCGCGAGATGGAGAGGAAGGCAGCTGCAAGCTGGAGGAACCTGCTCGAGCTCAACTGCGCTACGAGGCGGACCGACAGAATCGGGAGGTTGAAGGTCGCAGATTGGACATGTCAAGAACTCGGTCCATGTTCGATGAGAGTGGCCATGTAGTGAAAGCTGGGTGTTGCAGTCACATCTAACTGGAAGGTGTCCAAGTTAGGAAGCATGGGAGAATTCTAAAAGAGGTAACTTTGTGTAGCGTCGGGATGCGCCCATATAAGAGCATCCCCGTCGAAGATTTAGAATGGAGCCAAACAGTGAGAGACTCTTCGGTGAGAGTTGAGTGTGTGGCCGTCGGGCAATCTTGAGAGAATATTCTTTGTATCGAATGAGTAAGTGGAGCGTCAGTAGTCCTCGTTCTTATACCTTTTTAGTGGATTGTTCTCCCGCCTAGCCCCTCGATGTAGGCAAAGGCCGCTACGAACCCAGTACCAATTACTTGTCTTCTTTATCTTGCTTTTGATTGCGCGAGCAGTGTTTCATGCCTGAGTAAGTTTTCGAGTGAACTTAACACTTCACACTGACCGTAACCATCGGTCTCATACTTTGAAGGGTTAAAATTTACACATATAATTGATAAATTAAATGCTTTTAACTATATTATCTGAATTCCTTAATTCTAGTGAAGTAGTAAAAAAAAAAAGAAGCCCTATATAGGACCATCAATTGGCAAACATAAATTTTTCATTAACTGACTTCATATATATATATATATATATATATATATATGCACTCATAAAAAAAGAAATGGAATCTGTTTGAATGAGATCATCATGCAAGGAAAAATAAATAAAAAGAAAAAGAAAAAGAGGAAGATAAGTATATCATGTGATGCTACATGATGTTGGTATAATGTGAAGGTCTGATCAATAACTAGAACAAAAATATTCCATCAATCATACACCATTAACTGAGATAATGAAAGGTGGTACTGACTTCAATAGTATTTATTAACCTAATTTGTCCGAATCTGGAAGAACTATTTAGAGACACGTTTTCATAAATTAAACATATGGTTTTATTTATACCATACAAAAACATGGACACGCAACTTGGACTTCTATTCAATATCAATATTTTTCTTTTAAATTTTAATTATTTTTAAAAGCTAAAGAAAAAGTCCTAAAAGTAATGCTAGCTTGATTTCAAAAGGGAAAATTGATAAATTATTAATATATTAGATATATTAATAAAATTAATATAAAATAGAGTAACATTACCCACAAGGAATGGGAATACAAAATTAACTTAGGAGAAGGTGAGGATAAAGAGAGAGGATATCAAGGTGGGAGTCTAGGGATCGAAAAATTTTGGGCGGCTCGGTCATGCAGAACGGCATATATTACCACGTAACGGAGCATTACCAGCTAGATAGTAAATGAGAACGTTATATAAATGTAATATTGCAGAATTTAACATAACCACGCTCTAGTCGAAACTCTTATTATCGAATAATCCATTACCGTCAGTGTCAGCCATGAATCCATTCTATAAACATATTAAAGTTATGAGATTACCACCAGAATCCAAGATAGATAGACCAAATTCAGCCAGAATGATTTACCACTTTTGGTGAATATTTATGTGGGCTAAGAACTGCCGACATTACTATCTCGGGGATCACCACTCAGCAGACGACCAAACGTAGATATTTTCAGACACACGCAACACTCTCAGAATCTCTTCTACATACCGCTAGAACCAAATCTCCCAAGTATTTTAAGTGCTCATTCATTTTTAATTAAGAGTATAAGCTCATATTAAATAAATGAATTGTAAAAAGAGAATTAATTTGGACTATAATTACATATATATATATACACACACACACAATATATATATATATATATATATATATATATATATATATATATATATATATATATATCTATATATAATATTAAGTTAATAAAATAATGTTATTTTTAATTTTGAACTCAACAAAATGTACGAAGTTAACGTGGACAATAAAAATAAAAAAGTCATGGGTGAAAATGAGAAGGGCAGAGTATCCATTAATGAATACTTTTATTAATTAAATATATTTGTAAATGCATCAAAATGCTTTCTTTACTGTCGTAAATAACATTATTTTAATTTATTAATTTGATTAAACTATAATTTATCAAAAGTATAATTAGAATTCTCTCTTACACACACAAATAAAATTCAATTTTTAAGTTTTATAAAATTTTTTTGGAATACACAATAATTTTGAATTAGCAATAATGTATAATCTTTTATAATTTTTTTATAGTAATGTACAGTGTTATTACAATACTTAGGTCCACATATGTTTTTTACTACACCAGTCAGTGTTTGCCTTCATATATATTTTCAAAAATTAAACAAATAAAAATGTATTAGAGTGCTAAAATTCATCTTTACAAAGCTGACCTCTGTTGTCTCTTGGTGACTTTTAGTCTCCTCACCCCTATCGGATCTTTGTTTCGCTCTTTTCTCATCTTTGTCCTCGCTGCATTGTTTCATTACACCCTGCCGGTGTCGATCCTCCTCTTTCTCTTTCTCCTGCTCTTTTTGTTTGTCTTAGTCGTTTAATGTTATTGCTTTTTGACTTTTTCACTTTCTTTAACAAATCCTGGCTTATCCACTTTTATGAGCTGGCACTCGACGAACACTGCTAAATCAACAAATGTACTAAAAATTTCAAAGCATGACATGACCATAATCATCAAAAGAGTGAAGCTTCAAAGAGAAACTGAAAGAAGCCATGTAAAAGTTAAACATGTACACTTTTAATCCTCTTGTCTCACGTTTCTTCAGTACTCATAATATCTATATGTACGTCCTTTTCTCTAGAAGGCTAACTTAAGGATCACAATAAGTTAATAGCACCACCTCAGCTCAAAACCTCATTCATCTCCTCATTTGACCACCAACTTCTGTTTCACAAACTTTGCCTCCGCTTTAATTGACCAAATCCACATAATATTAACTTTTTATGTATTTACATATATAAATTTTAGAAAAAGGTTCAATACTGGAAACTAAGACATCTCTCATTCAATGAAAGACTCTATGATTTAGCGCACGTAACCAATTTTGCCTATTAATACACAAAAATAATAAGTAAACCACATGCATATACTTTAAGTTATATTGATGCATTATCATCAATCCTTAGAGACCTCTCATGGAATATTGCATGGAAGACTGGCCGGAGCCAATCATCAACGTTCAGTCCATTGCCGAAAGCGGAGCCACCATCGCCCCTTATCGTTACATAAAACCGCCTTCCCATCGGCCGAAATCCCTAAAATCAACACCACAAGAACAAAACCATACCAGTGATTAACCTCTGTAGGTTAGAAGGTGATGAATATGCATGCAATGCCACAATGCATGAGATCTCAGTTGCATGCAAAGAATGGGGGTTCTTTCAAATAGTGAACCATGGTGTGAGACCAGAGTTAATGGAGAGAACAAGACAAGTATGGAGAGACTTCTTTCATCTACCAATGGAGGAGAAAATCAAGTATGCTAATACTCCAAAAACCTATGAAGGTTATGGCAGTCGTCTGGGGATTGAAAAAGGTGCCATTCTTGATTGGGGTGACTATCATTCTTCCTTAACCTCCTCCCTTTGTCTCTCAAGAACCATAACAAGTGGCCATGCCTCCCTGAAAACTCTTAGGTAAACATCTATATATATATATATATATATATATACATAAACAAATGCATGCTCATATGGCTACGTACGTAAATGATTTGAGAGTATATGGGAGACGGTTGAAGAGTGTGGGGGAGAGGTGGTGAAGTTTTGTGAGAAGGTGATGAAGATGGTGTCAAAGAGTTTGGGGTTGGAGGAGGAGTACATGAAGAGAGTGTTTGGAGGGTAGTGGTGATGAAGGGAGTAGGGTGACCATGAGAGCCAACTACTACCCTAGATGTCCTCAGCCGGAGCTCACTCTGGGCTGTCACCGCACTCGGATCCCGGTGGAGTCACTGTGTTGCTCGCCGACGAGCGTGTTCAAGGACTTCAGGTTCATGCAAGGATGGTGCTTGGGTTACTGTTCAACCACTTCCTCATGCTTTCATAGTCAATCTTGGAGACCAAATTCAGGTCACATTTTTTCTCACTCTCTTTGCTTTTTATTTCTTTATTTTTAAAGATTCTTGGTGTGTTTTCTATTAAAAATATGTTTATTTTAATTATTTGAAACAAATGTGTTTTTGTTTGATGTTAAGATCCACAATGACCCTACTTCAAAAGAGTTAGATATGAATAAACATTGATTAAAGGGAGGACACTTTAATCAATGTTTATTCATTAGTCAAAAATTTTATAATTCTATCAGTTGAACTATTGATAGTCAAAAATTTTCATTGGTTGCTTTTTAAAAACAAGTTGGTTTTTGAAAAATTAA
>NC_052482.1:20034748-20064032 GCF_009730915.1 Dioscorea cayenensis subsp. rotundata
TTGATTAGCACATGACGATGCGCTTGTAGTTGCTCAATGGATGATAAAGTAAACCACGTAAAACCGCCTACTGGTTTCCCAACATATGAAAATAATTCTGCAATTCGAGCATTTGGGTGCTGGGAAGTAACAGATTCATCATCAACTCGCCTAGGTCGATTCCATATTGTCTCAATATCATCTAGATATCGAGAACAAAATGTAATAACCTCTTGTGCAATATAGCACTCTGCAATAGATCCCTCTGGTCTTGCTTTGTTGCGAACATATGATTTTAATAGTCCCAAATACCTAAAACATCACACGACTCATAGTTATATAACATAGATTTGATCCTATTATTAATTATAAATAAAGTTATTAACAATTAGATACCTTTCTATCGGATACATCCAACGGTAATAGACTGGACCTCCAAGTTTTGCTTCATCAACCAAATGGACAATCAGGTGTATCATCAATGTGAAAAATGAAGGGGGGAAAAGCATTTCCATGTGGCACAATGTTAGTACAATTTGGTTTTGTAGATTATCCAATTCCATAGCATTCAATGTTTTGCCACATATTTGTTGGAAAAATGAACATAACTCAAGTAGTACCGCAGATACTTTATCATCAACCCCTGCACGCATAGCGAGTGGAAGCAACTGTTGTAATAGTATGTGACTATCATGACTTTTTAATGTCCCAACTATTTTAAGATTAGTAGCATCGATGCACCGAGAAATATTGCTTGCATAGCTATCTGGCACAGAGATATTCTTCAAAGTATTTAGAAATAGCTTCTTCCCTTGCTTACTCATTGTGTAAACTGCTGGAGCAAACTTTCCATTTTCATCTGGCCACAAGTCCGGTTTACAACCAATATCTCTTAGATCCTTACGAGCATTGAGATGATCTTTAGAGCGAGAACTATCATTCAACAGTGTGAAAAGAATATTATCACACACATTCTTCTCTATATGCATCACGTCTAAATTATGACGCAATAAATTTTGTTTCCAATATGGGAGCTCAAAGAAAATGCTTTTCTTCCTCCATTGTTGTCGCTCATCTGTAGAAGTACTTGCACCACGTCTTCTTTTCCCCCTGAGTTGACTATCCATGGGCCGGCCAAATGTGACATCAATGTCTTTAACTTGCTCAAAAATTTCTTCACCTGATAATAATTTTGGAGGAGTTCGTAACTCTTGCTCTCCATTAAATTTGATCTTGTTCATTCTGAATTTATGGCCACTATGAAGAAAAGCGCCCGATGGCCCATGAAACACCATTTCCTACTATGAGGCAAGCGACAAGGAGCAGAGGCATAATTGCAATGTATACAAGCACGCCCAAGATAGACATTCCACCCGGATAAATTTCCCAAACCAGGGGTAGTCACCGATTGTCCACATCAAAAGCAAAGATGCAGCTTGAACATTTCATTTGCATAAGAATCATATGTATCAGTCGCCATCATACCACAATTCTTTCAACTCCCTTATTAGAGGTTGTAAGTAAACATCTATATCATTTCCTGCCATATGTTTACCAGGAATTATAGTTGAAATGATAAAAGATGTATGTTTCATACACACCCACGGTGGCATATTGTATGGTATGAGAATAATCGGCCAAATGCTATAACTTTGACTCAAATTTCCATGCGGATTAAATCCATCGAGAGCTAGTGAAAGACGCACATTCCGAGGGTCTGCCGCAAAACCAACTATTTGTTGAATCAAATCTTTGCCATGCTTCGTAATCTCTTGGATGTCTCAAGAGCCCATCGTTATTGCCATCCAAGTCGTGCCATCTTATATCCTTTGCTGTCTTTGAAGACAAAAACAACCTTTGTAAACGAGGTCTCAATGGAAAATATCTGACCACTTTTGCAGGAATCTTCCTTCTAGCTTTATTACCATTGGATAAGGAATATGATCCATCCTTCCTTTTCTTCCACCTAGAAGTATTACAAATCTTGCAATTTTGTCTATCTTCATCTTCTTCATTACCCCAATAAAGCATGCAATTATTTGGGCATGCGTGTATTTTTTCATAATTCAATCCAAGCTTTGTGATGGTTTTCTTCGCATCATAGAAAGAGCTTGGAATTTTTATATGCGGAAATGCATCATGTAGCAACTCCAATATCATCGTCATTGCCTTATCGCTCATTCCACATAGACACTTGATGTGGTACAATTTCAATATAAATGATAGTTTTGAATAATTTGCACACCTTTCATACAGAGGTTGTTGACCATCATTAGATAACTCATGAAACTCGTCTGTTGCATTCCTAGTTTGGTTCACATTTGGTATGTCATCATCTCTTTGTATGACCCCTTCATCTACTGTTTGAAAGCATTCCTCAGAAATAGGTTCATGTACTCCAAAAGCATCATTTACCATATCAATAATTGGATCTTGAACAACAACATTTCTTTGTGAAGCAATTTTCGATGTTTGTTTGGAGCATTAGTTGTTTCAGCGTGGATGGGACTCTCCGTGAAGGTACCAAATTGTATAACCTTTTGGAAATTGTTTGCAAATTAGATGATCAGTATACCCTCGTCACGATTTAGACGCTTACTAAATCCACACATAGGACATGGACAGAGTATCATATCATTAATTAAACCATGCCGGAAAGCAAATTCAATAAAATTCTTAACACCTTGGTCATATGCAACTCGAGTTTCGCGGCATTGTAATCCATGATTTTTTTCCATGTTTAGTTAAAACTGCTCTAAAAATAAACAACACAAAAATTTATTTTATTAATATAAATTGTTCAAATTAAGCCTAGACAAATAACTTAGTAAATACCATAAATTAAAACTCTTACCAATATTTATAGTGTTATATTTGTCTGTTCACATTGTACAAGTTGTTCATATTATTAGTGTAATTTGTTCTCTAAAAATGGTCCTCTCACATGTTGCATCTATTTCCTAATTGCTTTAGTTAGAATTTATCCATATTAACATCATAGCAATAATAATTTTGCTAAACAAGTTTAAATATCATTAACAAATGGTACCTTAATTGATGGAGACGACCACCACCAATAGTAAGAAAAATATCAATCCGAGAAAAAAATTCCATGACAAAGTGACCAAGAAAACCCTACAAAAGAGGGAGAATGCTTTAGAGGCAAACTAGGAGCTTATGTATTTCTTGAATAGGTGAAATTAGTATAGGAATAAATTAGCAGCACCAAACTCAGAGAACAAGATACAAAAAGGCCACATCCAATGTACTTCTCAAGAAAAACCTAAAAACATAGTGTTAGGCAACAATAAAAGGCTAAAAGCATTGACTAATGTATCCCAAAGTTCACAGCTCATCACAACTTAGCTAGGACTTCATGCAATATCGCACTTATACCATTTTATCATGTCACACCTTCCATTTTATCCGCACCACTTTTCAGACCTAAAAAATTCATTCACTATGATATATCTGTTCATGAATACGAATAGTCATCATCATTCAAATTGCACAAATTAACTTCATTGCACATGCAAGGAATGTAGCCTCGCATATAAATATAAATACATGCGGATAAACATACATAGAGGATAGATAGATAGATCAGCAGGAAAATGACTATAGGAATATGGGGCTAATCAAACTTCCACTCATCGTGCTAAAAACCCTCAAGAGAAGACAAAGACTTAGATGCATGTGTACAACCAACACAATGGCATCATATTATAGCATCTTCAAGAATTTATCTAAATCATGCACAGAAAATCAACATGCTATAGAATTTCTTTAACATATCTGAATCTACAGAGGAAAAAGGTTTAAAAGTAATTATAAGTTTATAACAAGGCTTAAGATGAACAAGATGAATCTACAGAGGAAAAAGGTTTAAAAGTAAATACAAGACACAAAAGCGCATGAAACTTTCGGACTTTTTGGTCCTTCGGATATCAACTACTAATGTTCAATATGCATCAATGTTAATTGAAGGTATAAACTTAAAATCTTATTGTAGGAGCAAGATGATAATGGCCTTAGATGATCTCTTATCAAACTTAGAAAGGAGTCTGCTCTTTATTAAAAATTAAAAATTTGCAACCCGATTTACTAGAACAATAAAATCGTGATCTTAGAAAACCATGCAAAGTGTGATTATAACAAAATCTCAACCACTACAAGCATATGATGCCACAAAGCAAAAGAATTCGCAGATTATATTCTAATTAAATGTCAATTAACTTCTAAAATTTAGACTCATTTCACTGTTTTACTTAACTCCCAACAAACACACACACACACCATGCATGACGCCATTGCCCACCTCGCCATTCCATCTTCCCCCAAGAAAAACCCAAACAGAGCAAGCACCAACCTTCCTCTCCGCGATCGGACCAACACCAACAATCAACAACCGAGCAAGAGAAAAGCACAGAGGAGAACCACATACACCCATGAATATAGAGAGAAGAACAAGAGAACAAGAGAATAAAAGAAGACATACTCCTCTTTCACAGCTTCGCTTTGAGAAGACGAGCTATCATCCTCACCATTGGACTCTGGCAAGAAGCAAAAAAAACAAGAAACCAGAGACGACGTGAGCGATCGTGAAGGGGTTGATGGCCACTAGATCATCAATTGCTGGCTTGAAAAAACAAGATCACCAATAATGTTTCAAAATGAGATGATTTACCGTGGAGATGAGTGAAAAGCCGAGATTGAATGTAACAAGTGGTTGATGGCATGCGTGTTGGTTAACGATCGAAGGCAAAGCAAACTCGGATGGATCGATGGATTGATGGCCGGGAAGAGGAGAGAGATGGCCGGGAAAAGGAGAGAGGAGAGAGATGGCCGGGAAGAGAAGAGAGAGGCAAAAGGGAAAGTGAAAAAACCCTAACAAGCGAAGCGGCCAGGCTGGGTGGGCGAGAGAAAAGAAAGGAGTCGTTGTCGTCCCAACGGGAAAAATAATAAGTTCCCGGCGGTTTTGTTACATAACCGCCGCCTATTACATAGCATCCTCGGCCGTTCCGATGTAACCGACGCCAATACCACGGGAATTAACGGCCGCTTTTAACCAAAAACCGCCACCAAATGAAAAGAAAACACCGCCGTTCATTTAATCGCCATCTAAACCGCCCCTAATGTGCAACACAGGCGGCCATTTAGGTAAAACCGCCGGGAAATGAGTGCCGCGAAATCACTAATTTCTTGTAGTGGATGATTTTTCAGTGTTCGGGGACTCTTTTGATGCTTGCTTAAATAATTTGGAAAGAGTATTAGTGAGATGTAAAGAGACGAATCTCATCCTCAGCTGGGAGAAGTGTCACTTTATGGTGCAAGAAGGCATTGTCCTTGGACATAATATTTCCCAAGCAGCTATGGAGATGGATAAGGTGAAGATTGAGGTAATTGAAAAGCTTCCTCCACCTACGAATGTGAAAGGGATCCGTAATTTCTTGGGTCATGCAGGTTTTTACAGAAGGTTCAGTAAGGACTTTTCGAAGATCTCCCAACCGTTGACCCAACTCTTTGAGAAGGATACCCCTTTTTATTTCGGAAACAACTATCTGAATGCATTTAATGTGCTGAAAGAAAAGTTAGTGCAGGCACCAATCCTGACAACACCGAAGTGGGATGAGCCGTTCGAAGTAATGTGTGATGCTAGTGATTATGCAGTGGGAGCGGTTTTGGGTCAGAGGAGAAATAAGCAATTTCAACCGATCTATTATACTAGCAAGACTCTCACAAGTCCACAAGAGAATTACACCACTACTGAAAAGGAATTATTAGTAGTAGTGTTTGCTTTTGATAAATTCAGACCATATCTCATCCTATCTAATGGCACAGTGTTCACAGATCATTTTGTACTGCGTTATCTTATGAACAAGGCAGATGCGAAGTCAAGATTGATTCGGTGGATATTGTTGTTGCAAGAATTTGATATGGAAATAAAAGATAAAAAGGGGACAGAGAATGTGGTTACAGATCATCTGTCGAGATTAGAAGATTGTGAGGGGCAAGAACCGGCGAGCAAGGAAATTGATGATTTCTTCCCTGAAGAGCATCTGTATGCGGTACAAAATTCTGAATCAAGAGATTCTCCATGGTTCACAGATGTTGTGAATTATCTGTCAGGAAGGGTATTGAAGCAGGGTTTAAGCTTTCAACACAAGAAGAAATTTTTCAGTGACCTTAAGAATTTTTTCTGGGAAGATCCTTACATGTTCCGTATTTGTGCAGATTAGGTGGTATGAAGGTGTGTTTCTAGGGAGAAAGGTTGTAACATCATTGCGCATTGTCATTCTAGGGAAGAAAGGTTGTAACATCATTACGCATCAAATCAAACTACAGAGAAGGTTTTAGCCGCTGGGTTCTATTGGTCGACCTTATTCCAAGATGTTTATCAATTCGTTTTACGATGTGATAGTTGTCAACAAGTTGGAAACTTATCACGAAAGGGACGAGATGCCTCAAAATCCTATGCAATTTTGTGAGGTGTTTGATGTATGGGGAATTGATTTCATGGGACCATTTCCAAAATCCAATGGCAATCAATACATTCTGGTAGCAGTTGATTATGTTTCCAAGTGGGTGGAAGCCCAGGCTCTTCCAACTAATGATGCAAGAACTATGGTGAAGTTTTTAAAGAAGTTATTTACTCGATTTGGAACTCCAAGAATTATCATTAGCGATCGGGGAACCCATTTTTGTAACACACAATTGGCGAAGGTGTTAAAGCGTTATGGAGTTCATCATTGTATTGCTACTCCTTACCATCCGCAAACGAGTGGGCAAGTGGAGGTTATAAATAGAGAGCTCAAGAGAATCTTAACCAAATCAGTGGAACAAGGGAAACGAGATTAGTCCGAAAGGTTAGATGACACACTTTGGGCTCATAGAACAGCATACAAAACACCAATAGAGACCACTCCCTATAATTTAGTGTATGGAAAATCTTGCCATTTACCGGTGGAATTAGAGCACCAAGCATATTGTGCAATTAAAGTGATGAATTTTGACTTGTGCAAATCTTGAGAGCAACGAATATTACATCTCAACGAGCTAGGCGAATGGAGGATGAAGGCATATGAGAATGAAAGGATATATAAGGAAAGAATTTGGAAGTGGTATGACAAGTATATTAAGACTCCGAAGGACTTCAAAGCAGGCGATCAGGTGTTATTATTCAACTCTCACCTACGTTTATTCCCGGGGAAACTCAAATCAAGGTGGTCTGGTCCGTATACCATAACCAAAGTTTCACCTCATGGAGCCATTGAAATTAACCATCCGGAGAAGGGCACATTCAAGGTGAATGGACATAGGTTGAAACCATACTATGGTGGAGAGATTTGTAGTGACAATAGAGAAGTATTCTTCCTCCATGAACCCCCGTGAGGTAAGGCAAGGTACGTCAAGCT
Organism: Dioscorea cayenensis subsp. rotundata; assembly: GCF_009730915.1. Lineage (NCBI taxonomy): Eukaryota > Viridiplantae > Streptophyta > Magnoliopsida > Dioscoreales > Dioscoreaceae > Dioscorea > Dioscorea cayenensis. The sequence goes on from NC_052482.1 coordinate 20,042,143, forward strand.
TAGTGAAGTCTTCTTGGGAGGCAACCCAAGTGTTTACTGTTTCTTATCTTCTAGTTTAGTTTGTTTTCATGAATAATTTGTTAAGTGTTGGTGTCTTGATTTTTAGATGCTTTTGCTGAGATCTTCTTGCGAACTTTGTGTATTCATCGTGTGTTTTCATGTGGAACTGGCGAAGTTGTGTCGTTTGAGCTTTATTCCATGTTTTTCACTGGTAAAACATGCATACTAGGGCAGGCTCTGAGCGTGTTAACATGTTCAGAAACTTTCTGCAGAGCCTGTAGGTTTTTCTAAGGCATCCAGTGAACATGCACGGGCGTGTGGAATTTCCGCACGCCCGTGGATTTGTATTGTGAGCTCATCCACATAAGGCACAGGGGCGTGCGGCTGCCCCTGTGAACTACTATGCGAATATCGCACACCCGTGGATAATTTCCGCACGGGCGTGTGAATTCCTGCAGAGTTTGGCAGATTATCCCGAGAGCACACAGGGGCGTGAACTCGCCCCTGTGGGCGACCTTGTAACAAGTGCACGGGCATGGGTAATTTCCTCACGCCCGTGTGAAACTCTGCAGAGGAGCCCTATTCATCACGAGAAAGACACAGGGGCATGTGGGTGCCCCTGTGAACTGGGCCTGTGAATGCCCACGGCCGTACGAAATTTCCGCATGGGTGTGTAGAACACTTAGCGATTTTTCTCGGATATCAAGCGAAGCCACAGGGGCGTGTGTCTGTCCCTGTGAGACCTTCGTTTGTGGGGGCACGGGCGTGGGTGATTCCCGCACGCCCGTGTAGATCTCCAGGAATTAAAAGACTGTCTGCTCTCCCAATACATTGGTCACACCATGTCCCTAAGCTGACGCTAAGCCGCCCAAAGAACATTTTTCGACATTCTCCTGTCCTCCTATTGTTGTCTTTGAAACGATTGATTGTGCATTGTGTGGATTGTAGGGGTGTTTAGCTTCAACTTGTCGGTAAACCTTTGTTTCCTCTTGTCACCGACTTCCTTTGAGTCTAGCTGATTACTTGCGATTAAAATGGATAATACACATCGGTTTTCTTACTAAAATGGTTATGATTTGTTTTTGAGAAGATCTGGAAGTGAGATAGGGGTGTAGCCCGAAGAATGGCTACAAGGGTCGTGCGTTTTCCACGTCCCGTGAATCCACATGGGCGTGTGAAATTTCCGCACGGCCGTGTATTGTTATTTTCCTGGAGTCTGAATGAAATTTATTGATTTTCTTTTTCTAATACATGTAGGTATGGGCTACAGATCGAAGAAGGTAGTTGCTAAGCGTCCTAGAGGGCCTGCCCCTGGGCCGAAAAGTCATGGAATTCACACTTCCTGTGCATCGAGCTCGGTTTGAGCGGTTAGCGAAGCTTAAGTTTGGTCAAACACGAATCCCGGATGTTGGGTCACTCAAGAAGATGCAACTAGCAGATGACATGGTTGATGAGGTCGAGAAACTATTATTTGTCGGTAGTTGGCACAAGTTATTGAATATTCATAACCCTGCTATCCGCTCACTCACTTTAGAGGTGCTTGCTTCATTTGAGTTCGACCGCTCTTATGCTCATTTTGATAATGATGGCGCTATTCAGTTCAGAGTTTTTGGGCAACATCATAGTATGAGCATCACACAGTTCTCCACTAGACTTGGTCTATATGATGAGGAGTATACTGAACTGAGGAGTATGAGAGTCTTCCAATTGACATGTCGGGTTTATCTCCCAAGGAGGCATATAAAATACTATGTGGTAAAGGGCGATATGAACCAGGAGTGTCTAAGGCCTCATGTTTATCTCGACCTAGTTATAGATATCTTCACACCATCATAAGCAGGTCAGTGAATGGTCGCGGTGATAGCACGGGAGTCATAAACAAGCAAGAACTTCTGTACTTATACTCCATGGTTCAGAACGTGCCGGTCAATCTGGGGCACATTTTAGCGGAGTATTTGAAGCATCAAGGACAGTATCCCAGACTAGGTGTCATTTTCTCGGGTCCATACATTACTAGACTCATTTTGGGGATGGGTCTACGAGACACAATCAGCGAAGTCGAGAAGACGATAATACCTGCACCACTTGGGTTAGAGACAATGAGGCTTATAGGTTTGGTCAGTAAATATCCAAATGGTGTTTAAGGTACCTCCTGCAACTGTATCAAGTAACTGCTTTATGCTTGGGTTCATACCATTGTAGAAAGTTTTGAATGATCATCCACTCAAGGAACCCATGATGAGGACATTTCCCCATTAGATCCTTTAATCTATCCCATGTCTCAAAAAGAGACTTCAATTTTGTTTGCACAAAAGAAGATATCTCAAACCTAAGCTTTGCAGTTTTTTCGGGAGGAAATATCAGGCAAGAAAAGCTTCTACCATCTCCTCCATATAACAAAATTAGAATGATGATAGAATAAGAAGATATGAAATAGAATAAATGAATAGCTAAGATAGCAAAGTGCAAAGTATCGCTAAACACCCACTTCCTGGTAACATCGCCAAAAACTTGATAACGCCCCCTGCCTGTGACCCGCAAGTATATGGATTTGTAAAGTAATAAATCCCAAGTGAGGTAGGTATTGTATCCACATGAAGTAGGGAGTAAAAATACTTAAATTGCTACTTAACCACGTGAATGTGAACAATGATAGTGTCAATAAAATGTAATGTGAACAAAGATAAAAGAAACAAAAAATGAGAGGCGCAAGTAAGTAAGAGGTAAGGCAATCGATAGAAGTGGGGTACTCGGACAATGTTCCCCTAGGATTAATGTTTCAAGTGCAAGACCCATTATTATACTTCCTAATCAATAATCAATGAGTCTTGGAAATCTTTAAGCACACGGTCCTAAATCTAAGGTCAACCGTGACTAATTCTACACTATGTCTAGGCGGAGAAATCGCTCTGTCCCAACACCTCACACTGTGTAAAGTTGCATGGAGTTCTAGGGAATCCAAGTGATAAACCCTTGTCCTATGTATAGAACTAACCCTTTGGTCCAGGAAAAAGGCCCCTAGTAACATTTAAGCCCCAGACACTAGAGTCACTTTGGCGCTTCACTTTATTGCTCATGCAACTAAGCCCAACGGAGTTTATTTTCTAGAACTTCACTCTATTGTGACCGCAAAGACCTCAAGGAAGTGGAGATAGGATATATCACATCGGAGGGTAAAGGAGACGCTCTGCTACCTCTCGACTCACCCTCTCAACCCTCTCCAATCATGCAATGTCTAACCCTCGTAGTGTGTCACTTATCTACAATGATTACAAAGATGGACTCTCAACCCTAGTGTCACTCTAAGGGAGAAATCATTCAACAAGCATTCAAGATTGAAACTCATTTGAAACATCAATTAAGGAAAGCATAATAAAAGATCAATTTAACAATAACATCCTAGGGTTTACAAAACCCAAGTACCGACTAGGGAGTTTAGCTCTCCATGGAGCACAATACAATCAACAATGAAATCATAAGTAAAAACAAGTTTTCCATAAGAAAACCCCCTCAGTAGTTATGTCGATGGTCTTGTGGAGTAGAAAAGTCTTCTCTAAAGGTCCCCTTGTCCAGCCTAGGGAACATCTCGCCGGATTGGTGTCGATGAAAGCTCTCCCAATAACCATCTTCCAATTGGAGCGCGGTGTTGAATCCTAAGAACCACTCCAAAAATATGCCAAAAGCCTCTCTAAACCCTAGCTGACGGCCTCTCGAAAGATGGATGAAAGTTAGAGAAAAGGAAAAGAATATCCCAAAAGTTGGGCTGAATCGCGGCTTAAATAGGGCTGGAATAGGGAATCCACACGCCGCTGTGGGATTTCCCCACGGGCTTGTGGATTTTCCACATGGGCTTGGGGAATTTTCACACGCCCGTGTGGATTTTCTGGAAATCCTGTTTTCAGCCGGTTGTCAACAGTAACTGCAACAGTATTTTGCTACAACATCTACTACAGTACTCGACCAAAACACTCCCAATTCCACATTTTTCATTGAGGCAACATAAATGGGCACACATTTATGCCGTAGATCGCACATCATTTTCAATCAAAAGCTTCATTGGCGGAGGTCTTGTTATCAATGCACAAGTCGGGATACGCAAATGTGACTACCTTTGTGCCCCTCCAACTCATTTTAGTGACTTGAATTCATGGAGGTTGGCACACATTCACGTATCTTGGAGTCCCACTTGTGTCTTCATGTTTGTTCCTTCCAAGATTCCACCAAATAATGGGGTTATGATCTACTTTTGGCTTCTTTTCTCAATACTTTGAAAGAACACTTCACATTCTTATCACACAAGCACTTGTCATGTGAACAATATCAATGCAAATAAAAGTAAAAAAAAAAAAAGAAAACCTAAAAGGAATTGACAAGGTCCCTCTTCGCATATCCCGCAAGTGCACGAGTTTGTCGAACTAATAATCCCGGGTGAGCGGGTATCGAATCCACAGGAAGTAGGGAATAAAAACACTTAATTCTCTTCTTAGCTATATGAAAGATCAGTAGTGATAATTGTGACAATGATTCAATTCTCAAAAGTAAAAGCAACAAGTAAAAGAGCACGAGTAAAGGAGGAGGTAAGGCAATCGATAAAGATGGGGTACTCGGATAATGCTCCACCTAGGATAATTGTTTCAAGTGCAAGAACCCTCTATTATGCTTCCTAATCAATGCAATGGTGAGTCATGGAAATCCTTAATTACATAGTCCCAAATCTAAGGTCAACTATGCCTAACTCTATACATGTCCCGGAGGAGAGATTAGATAACCTCTCAACCTTGCACTCGCATAACACTATACATGTCCCAAATCTAGGGATTCCAAGTGATAAATCTCTTCCTAATTATAGACCTAACCCTCTGGTCCAGGTGGAAAGTCCCTAACCACAATTAAACCCTATATACTAAGATCACCTCAACGCTTCACTCCGTTGCACGCGCAACTAAGCCCTAGCGGAAGTTCATCCCTTAGACCATTCACTCTATTACGGCCACAAAGAACTCGAGGAACGGAGGTAGAATCTATCACGTCAGAGGGGAAAGGGGACCCTCATGTACCTCTCGACTCACCCTCTCAACCCTCTCCAACCTAGCTTTGTCTAACGCTCGTGGTGTGTCACTCACTCACAATGTTACCAACGAGAACTCTCAACCCTAGTGTCACTCTAGGGGAAATGTTCATACAATCAAGTATTCAAGGTTGGAACTCACAATAAACATAAATTAATTGAAAGCATAATAAATAAATTCAATGAAACGAATACATCCTAGGGTTCACAAATACCCAAGTACCCACTAGGGGTTTAGCTCTCCATGGAGCTAAGTACAATCAAAGAAATAGAATGTAAAAGTAATGAATCCATAGGAAAACCCCCCTCGATGGTCATGTCGATGGTCTTGTGGAGAGTCCTCTACTCGTCGTCCAAGTATTCACTCGTCCGGTATAAGATACGCCTCAACGGAAGCTCCCATACCAACTATCTTCCTATGGAATGACGATGTCAGAGCTGTAGAACCTCTCCAAAACCCTAGCCAATACCTCTCAAAACCCTAGCCGAAGCCCTCTCTCAAGTTAGGGAAAAGATGGAGAAAATAATACTGAAATCGAGGCTGAATCGGCTTTAAATAGGGCTGGAATCGGGTGACTACACGGGCCTGTGGATCTTTCACATGCCCCTGTGGAATTTCCTCACGGGCGTGTATAATTTCCACACGCCCGTGTGGGTTCTCTGATTTCCTGTTTTCTGGGTCGGCTATGAACAGTGCTGCTACAGTATTCGGCCCGAATATATGCTTTCATCGGGGTAACGCAAACGGACACACGTTCACGTCGTGGATCACTTGCTTCTTCAATGATAGACAAGTTGGTGGAGCTCTTGTTCTATGCGCATAAGTCGGAATGCTCGAGTGTGACTGCCCTTATGTCTCTCCAAATGGATGTGTCAACTAGAATACGAGGAGGTTGGCACACACTCTAGCATCTCACACCTGACCTATGTCTTCACGTTTGAACCTTAGCAAGATTTCCTCCAAAATCAGTGCATTGTGTTCCACATTGGCTTCTTTCCTTTATACTTGGCCTCACAACCCTGCCTGTACGAAAGTAACATAAAAACACACATATTAGTGTAAAAACTAGAGAAAAGTAATGCTCAACATAAGGAATAAACGCTTCACATTCAAATCGCACAAGCACTTACCAGGAATAAGGAGAGGCAATCGATAGAAAATACGGCACCCAGACATTGCTCACTGTAGGACTATTGTTTCAAGTGTAGGACAAATCATTATGCCTCCTAACTGATATTTAATGAGTCATGGAAATCCAAATACATATGGTCCTAAACCTAAGGTCAACTATCACAAACCCTACACTATGCCCAGCGGAAAGGGATACTCTCGACACCTCACATTGTGTGGGGATTGCATGAAGCCCTAGGGAATCCAATTGGGAAACCCTATTCCCTAAATTAGATTTAACCCTTTGGTCTAGACGAAAGACCCCTAGTCACCAATAAGCCCGAGCACTAAGAATTACATCAACACTTTACTCTATTTCTTGCACAACTAAACCCCAGTGGAGTTTGTCTCTTAGCACTTCACTCTATCATGGACTCAAAGAACTCTTTGAACATGGATGTAGGATAAACCACCACGGAAGGAAAAGGGGATATATCGCTACCTCTCGACCCTCTCCAACCTTGCTTTGTCTAATCCTATTGGAGTGTCACTCATCAAGAAGAATTACCAAGATGGATTCTCAACCCTAGAGTCACTCTAAGGGAAAATCAATACAACAAGCATTCAAGGATGGAACTCAATTAAAACATCAATTAAAGAACCATAATAAAGGTCAATGAAATAAAATCATCCTAGAGTTTACAAGTCCAATAACCCATTAGGTGTTAAGCTCTAAATGGAGTAATACACAATCAACAATAAAATCAATAGTAAAAATATGCAATCCATAGATAAAACCCCGTTGTAGTCCGTATCGATGGACTTGTGGAGCCGCGTCTCCTCTAAAGTTTCTTTGTTATGCCTAGGGCACACCTCACCGAATTGATGCCAATGGAAGCTCCTCGAATAATACTCTTCCAAAGGAACTCAATTTCGAAGGTCATAGAACCGCTCCAAAGACCTAGCCAAAGCCTCTCCAAACCATAGCCATAAGCGCCTCCAAAGGGAAAAAGATTGGGGAAAAGATCTCAAGTCGTAGTATTTATAGGGGCTGGAATCGGGCATCCACACGGGCGTGTGGAATTTCCACACGGCCGTGTGGATTTCAAGATTTTGGTTTCCTGCGAGCTGTGAATAGTAACTACTATAGTGATTTTGCTACAATGATTTGCTACAATAAACTATTATAGTACTTCACCAAAATGCTCCCGAATCCACTCCTATCATTGAGGCCACATGAATGGGTACACATCCATGCGGTAGATTGCGTTGCGTCTTCAATAAAATAACATTACAAAGATCATACAAGTATTGTACAAGTAAGAACTTGTGAGTGTGACTACCTTTGTACCCCTCCACTTTACGTAATCGCTTGAACACAATGGAGGTTGGCACTCACCCACATGTATTTAAGCACAACTTGTGTCTTCAAGTTTTTTCAAGCCAAGACTTCATCAACAAATGCATCCACGATCTACCTTTGCTTTATTTCATCAAACTTTATCTCCATAACCGTACATGCACAAAAGAACACAAATACACAGGTATAAGCGACAAAATCTGATAAAAGTGATGCTCAATGTAAGAAAAGAATACTTTGTATTACTTATACACAAGCACTTATCAATAACCCTACCCCTCACGAGGTACCACTGTATTACTTGTAACGATCCATGCACTTGCAGAGAGTATATCATGGATCATATCAAGCAAAGCATCAAAGCATAAAAAAACCACAAGACCAAATAAAGAATAAATAAGCTTTTAATGTATTCCTAGACTAACTCCATCCAATAGTTCTCCGAAGTTGGGGATTAGAGGATCTAATGATTGTCCAGATGATGATCATTGAAGATGCCTGTAACGCGCGATATTCTTCCCTGATGCCTGTTGACATACTCTTTAAAAATCCACTGGAATCCATTAGAATATGGAAGAAATACTGTCTTTCTCTACTCAGATCTCCAAAAATCTAGGCACCCTAGGTTATTTATCAAAAACATTTTCCCAAATTTAGAGAATATTGGGGTATTTATAGTAATCGACTCTACCACAACCTCACCACAGAAGTTGTGATGCCCGTTGTGAGTAAGTTATTGCTTCGGCTCCAAGTCACATCATGGCAGGGTCTTTGGGTATCATGTGTCTTGACAACGGCCGTTATAGACTTCACAATTGCCATTGTGAGGACATTATAGCTTCTATGCTGCTACTAGTAGTTCATGATGCCATGGTTGAATCATAGCAGTGGTAAGTGTAGACTACGGGCATTGTGAGTTGCCATAACACTCGTTGTGAGTCGTGGTGCAACCGTCATTCAGCAACTTGCTTCATTTTACTTCAAAACATCCTCTAGTTCACTTCTTTCTACCTAAAATAGAAATAAAGGTCATTGTGAACAAAATAATGAAATTTGTTAGTAATGATATGCTAAAAAAGTAAAATTTCATGCTAAATGTAGTGTAAATAATATAGTACTAGATTCCCCAATCATGTTTTGCTCATAAAATTCAGTGGGAGTGAGCCAATTTCAAACTTTCATATTAATTACCACTTTCTATATTTTATTAACTAATGAATAATATTGGAAACTAAGAGTAAACGAACTAAACCCTAGGAAACTATGTGGGTTGCCTCCCAATAAGGGCTTGTTTTACTTCATGAGCTTGACGTACCTATTCTTACCTCAATATATCTTTGATAGGTTAAATATCTCTCCGTTGTTAGTCCAATTACTCCCCAGAAAATGATATTTTAGATGATAACCATTTATCTTATGAATGGTCATGACCATCTTAATTTTAGTTTACCAGGAAATAACCTTAATCTGGAAACCTGGTCCCTTTCTCGAAACTCCTTGTTACGTTTGAGATATTGATCATGGTATCTCTTTGTGCGCACTTTGTCAACTTTTTAATTTTCATAGCTAGTTGTCCACCATTCTTCGATCTCTAAAAGTTGCAATTTTCTTTTTCTTCCTGCGAGATAAATGCCAAGGTTCAAGTTTTTTCTTGCCCAATGTGCTCTATGTTCCAGTTCTATAGGGAGGTAACTGGTGACACACCTCTTCCATGCATAGGGAGCAGAAGTATTAGTAGTAACTACTTCTCAGTTATCTAGTCAGAATCAAGATTATGGTGAAATGAACTCAGTCACAAGAATATAAACATCTCAAGCAAACAAGGAAGAGTAGAAATGATGAAAGTTTCAATCAATAAAGATGAGGTACCCGGTCAATGCTCCACCTAGGATCCAACATGAAGTACAATACTTACTATGTGTTTCTAAACAGAGAAAAACGATCGAGGTAATCCATAAATAATCGATCTCTACCTCCAGGCCACCGATACTAGTCCTTTACGAGGTCCCGTTGGAGAAATCGCTCAATCTCAACACCTCACAATGCATATGACTGCAATTAACGCTAGGGATACTTAAAGTGCACCAAATTCCAAAGGATAGACCTTACCCTACTTCTAGGTAAAAGATCCCTAACCGCCTACAAGGTCCAGGTGAAGAAAATCTCTCAATCTCATGCCTCACACCAAATATGGTTGCATAAAGCTTAGGGAATACGGAGATTGAGTGGACTAATCGGAAAGAAAAGGGGACACTCCACTATCTCATTACTCACCCTCTCAACCCTCTTAATTCTTGGAGTTCTAGCCCTAATGGAGAACAATCTCTCACCAAGACAAACAAATCATACAAACAAATCAATCACAAGAATTAATACGACATCCAAGCAATGAGAAAACAAAATTGAAATTCAATTAAACTTGGATTTAATAGAAAGCACAGAAAGTAAATAAATTACAAATATAAGATCCTATGGTTCACATGCCCAAATACGTACTAGGGTTTAGCCCTCCATGGAGCAATTTACAAAGCAAATAATAATGAAATGAAAAATCAATAAAAACTATTGAATAAAACCTTCTCGAATTCATAATGATGGCCTTGATGGTCGCTAAACATCTTGAATGATCCCTGATAACTGCTTGAGTAGACATATTTTTCTATATGTTTTACATGCGTTGAGCATCATTTTTATGATCTTTTATGTCTCATATAATGTATTTGGTGTTCTTTTGTGCAATTAGGTTGTGAACGCCTTGAAGGGAGAAAAAGAAGCAAAAAAAGGCTATAAAGACACATTTTCGGAGTTCTTGTTCAATCCAAGGATCAAGACATAAGAGTTCATGAACATGGAGGTGTGTGCTAACTTTCAAGAAGATTGAAGCCAATTTGGTAGTTGGAAGGGTATAATGGCAGTCACATCTCAATGCTTCTTCTCTTTGTGAAGAATGCAAGACCTTTCAAATGATGAGTTGATGAAGAAAAGTCTTATAGCCTACCACATGCACGCGTGCCTGACCATGTAGCCTCAAGAGAGAAGTGTTTGGACAGCATTTATGAAGAGCACTATATCTAAGTACTGTAGGTAAAACTATAGCATTTTACTGTATCAGTATTGTAGTAGAATCACTGTTCATGTGACCGCGTGAAAATTCCATGCGACCATATAAAAATTCATGCAGCTCATGCGGGTCTCGTGGAGGCACGTGACAGACGTGGTTTGTGCTTATAAATAGTCCTTTTACCCTATTCTTTGACCTCTTTTGTGTGACTCTTGAGGGGTGAGACGAAAAAGGGATAGGAGAGGAGGACTTTGGTGAGATTAGGGGCCGTTCTTCACTGACTTTGATCGATCATTCCTCCATAATAGTATTGAGGGAGCCATCGGCAACCTAGCTTCAGAGAAGGATTTTTCAAGATGTTGAGTGACACATCAAGGCTATCATCATGAATTCAAGGGGGTTTTCTCTATGGTTTACAATGCTATTAATTGTTTTATCTTTGTTTTGTAACTTGATCCATGGAGGGCTAAACCCTAGTAGGTATTTGGGTATGTGAACCATAGAATCTTATCTTTTGTATTGATTTGTTTTGTGTTTTTTGTAAAATCCGAGTTGATTTGAGTTTTAATCTTGTGTTCCCATGGCTTGCATGTTTTATTGATCTTTGTGGTTGATTGTAAATGCATGATTTGTTATATTGATAAGAGAAAGGTCTCCATTAGAGTTAGAACTCTAAGATTAAAGAGGGTTGAGAGGGTGAGTCATGAGATAGTCGAGTGTCCCCTTTCTCTTCTGATGAGTGTTTCCTATCTCCATATTCCTTAAACTCTATGCAACCATATTTGGTGTGAAGCATGAGATTGAAAGATCTCTCCACCGGGACCTTGTAGGGGGTAAGGGATCTTTCGCCTAGAAGTAGGGTTAGATCTATCTTTAGGAATATGTTTCACTCTTAGGTATCTCTAGAGCTTATTGCGGTCATAAAGGGTGTGAGGTGTTGAGATTGAGCGATTTCTCCACCGAGACCTTGTAGGGGACTAGTATCAGTGGCTTGGAGGCAAGGGCTAGTTGTTCTTGGATTACCTAGACTCATTAAACTAGGTTTAGAAGAATTTAGCAAGTCTTGAGCTTCAGTTGAGATCTTAGGAGGAGCATTGCTCGGATTCCTCATCTTTATTGATTAAGATCACCCTTTATTTTACCCTTACATATTCATTTCTGGTATTCATTTCTTTGCATATTAGATCATCATATCATACCATTTATCATTAGGCTCGATAGCAGAGAAGTAGTTAGTACTAGTAACCATATTCCCTGTGGATTTGACTCCCCAACTCACCAAGTATTTTATTACTTTGACACCCATGCACTTGCGGTACACACACGCAATTCGGTCGTGTCGATCCCTTTCCAAAGCTAGGTCACTGAAGGCTTCCTTTATGCTATGATGGTGAAGAATGCCCCCTAAATTCGCTAAAGACCTCTAGAAACCCTAGCGGCTTTGTTTTTCAAACGCTAGCAAAAAGTCTCCAAAGAATAGGGCAAAAGAGCATTTTATAGTCAAAAACCGGGTCTATCACGTGCCTCCTTGTGGCCATGTGAGCATCCCATGTGACCGTGTGGGCTAGAAAACCGCCCACGTGACTGCATGGAAATTTCAGACAGTCGCATGAACACTGTTTTGTTACAGTATTGTTACAGTGATTTTCATAACAAGGCTCCACACTCTTCTCTTGAGGCCATATGGATGGGCACATGTTCATGCTGTAGGTTATGAGGGTTTTTGTGGTCTAACCATCATTGGAAAATTTCTTGAAAACTTCACACAAGTATGGACATAGGAGTGTGACAGCTTTTGTGCCCTTCCAACTCCCAATTTAGCTTAAATTTTCTTAGAAGTTGTCACACACCCTTGTGTGCATGAGCTCCTCTTTTGTCTTGATTCTTATGTTGCATAAAAACTCCCAAAAGGTGCCTTCATAACTTATCTTTGCTTCCTTTTCTTCTTTCAAGACATTCACAACCTATTTACAAAAAAAGGCACCAAATACACTTTATGAGATATAAACCATGATAAAAATGATGTTTAATGCATGTAAAACATATAGGGAAATATGTCTACTTAAGCACTTATCAACAGGCTTTTCCATATACTAATTTGTATGGTGAAGTTCATATGGGTGTTTTGAACACGGTTCGGTATTCTGACAAGGCATCATCTAATTTATCCGACCAGTCCCTCTGATAATGAGCTACGGTATTTTCCAAATTTTGTTTCAGCTATCAATTAGATATCTCTACTTGCACACTTGTTTATGGATGATAAGGGGTAGCTAGTTTATGTGCAACTCTGTATTTTCTCAAGGTTTTCATAAGCTTGTTATTGCAAAAATGTGTACCCCTATCACTTAATATCATCCTCGGTGTTAAGAATCTAGAAAGCAATTTCTTTAAGAACTTAATCACGCCCCTAGCATCATTTGTCAGGATTGCTTATACCTCTACCCATTTGGAGACATAGTCAATTGTGACTAAAATAAACTTGTTACCAAACGATTAAAAAAATGGTCCCATAAAATTAATAATCCACATATAGAACATTTCACATATGAGAAAAAAATTTTGGGGCGTTTCATCTTTGTGAGAAAGATTACCTGTGGGTTGACAATTGTCACAATTCTGTACATACCTATTTCTATCTTGGAAGATTGTGGACCAATAAAAACTTGATTTCAGGACATTACTGGATGTTCGATTTGCGCTAAAATGCTCTCCAGCTAGTCCTGAGTGATAATGCTTGAGATTATCCCACCCTTTGGATCATGGTACGGATCTTGTAATGATCTGGTCTACACAGATTCTAAACAAGAATGGGTCTTCCCACACATAGTGCTTAAGGTCTCCGAAAAACTTGTTCTTTCGTTAGTATGTAAACCACTTAGAGAGAATAAAATAATTTGCGAAGTTAGCAAACCAAGATAGATCCTCATCTCTTACCATATTGATTCTTTACAAGCGTTCTTAAGGGAAGGCGTTATCAATGTCTTCATCTTTTAATGATTTCTTTCAGGGATATTCTAGCATAGATTGGTGATCTGCAACTAAGTTCTCCAATCCTTATTTGTCCTTTATCTCCACATCGAATTCCTGCAAGAGTAAGATCCATCTAATGAGCCATGGTTTAACATTAGTCTTAATCATAAGATACCTGAGTTCAGGGTGATTGGTGAAGAGCAAGACTTTTGAAAGTATTAGATATGGTCAAAATTTGTTGATGGCGAGGACTACTGCTAGTAGTTTTCTTTTAGTAATCATGTAATTTTCTTGCACATCATTAAAGGTTTAACTCCCATAGTAGATGGGATGAAAATGTTTATCCTTCCACCAACCCAATACCGCTCTAACTGCAAAGTCACTAGCATCGCACATCAACTCAAATGGCAAATTCCAATCCGAGGAAATCATGGTCGGTTATTGCACTAGTTTATCTTTTAATGTTTCAAATGCTATCATGCAAGCATGGTCAAAGTCAAATGGCACATCTTTTTCTAATAGTTTGGTTAATGGTCTAGCAATCTATGAGAAGTCTTTAACAAACCTTTGATAAAATCCTACATGTTCTCAGAACCTAAAATGCCTTGACTGATGTCGGTGGTGGAAGCCTCTCAATTGTAGCAACTTTAGCCTTGTCCACCTCAATCCCTTTTCATGAAATTCTATGTCCCAACATGATACCCTCCAGGACTATGTAGTGGCATTTCTCCCAACTAAGTACAAGGTTAGTCTCCTCACATCTTGCTAATACTCGTTCTACATTCCTGAGACACATATCAAAAGAGTTTCCAAATATAGTGAAATCATCCATAAATACCTCCATTGTGTTCTCTACCATATCCTTAAATATTGCCATCATGCATCTCTGAAAGGTTGTAGGAGCATTGTACAATCTGAAAGGCATCCTGTGGTATGTGAAACTCCCATATGTGTAGTTAAATGTGGTCTACTTTTGGTCTTCAATCATGATGGGAATCTAAAAATATCCTAAAATGAATCTAGAAAACAATAATGTGAGTACCCTACTAACATTTCTAGTATCAAGTCTAGAATGGCACTAAAAAGTGGCCCTTTCTGGTGGCGTCATTTAATTTCCTATAATCGATGCATACCTGCCATCCTACAGCTGTTCTAGTAGGTATGAGCTCGTTCTTCTTGTTGGTAATTACTATCATCCTCCCATTCTTTGGTAGAACTTGTACTAGACTCACCCATGCATTTTCTAAAAAGGATAAATAATACCTAAATCCAAAAGTTTCATTACCTCAGCATTCACTACTTCCTTCATATTTGCATTTAGCCTTCATTGAGGTAGGGCGGAGGGTTAGTGATAATCATCCATCAGGATCTTGTTGGTGTAAAAGAATGGGTTAATTCCTTTGATATCTGATATTTTACAAGAAATGGTTCTCTTATACTTTTGTAAAACCTCCCAAACTTATTTCTATAGTTCCATAGTTAATCCTGCCGCAATGACCATTGGGAGTCATGATTCTTCTTCCAAAAAGGCATACTCCATGTGATCTAGTAATATCTTTACTTCCAGGTTTAATAGACCCTCAATAAATGGTTTGAGTTGATTACCAACGTTCAATGTAACTCTGGTGATGTTCTCTTCTTCCTTAGGAGCCTGATCATCATTAACATCATCGTTTAA
The DNA here is from genome assembly GCF_009730915.1 of Dioscorea cayenensis subsp. rotundata. Lineage (NCBI taxonomy): Eukaryota > Viridiplantae > Streptophyta > Magnoliopsida > Dioscoreales > Dioscoreaceae > Dioscorea > Dioscorea cayenensis. The sequence goes on from NC_052482.1 coordinate 20,057,394, forward strand.
CTTGTACACCTCAGTTATCTCTTTGTTGATGTCTTTGCTCTACGAATTGTCAATTTCCAGAGAGTCTTCTACAGCGCTACTCATTGTTCTCTCTTCTGATCCCCATGTCTTCATTAACTTATAAAATGTTTCCAGTAAAGTTGTCTCTTCATGCTGCCCAAAGAAAATGTTGAATGTAGGGTCCCACTTAACTGCATTGTTGTATTGCACATAAGACTTTTTCATTATATGGTGTTCAATCCACTAATCAAGCAAGGCTAGTACCCTTTACAACTGACAATCATACCTGCCATGAAAGGAAAGCTTTTCACAGTATTATGTAGCAACGATAGACACATGTGATAAACTGAACTGACTGAAGTAAACACAAAAGATTAAATGGCTAAAATACTAAGCAACAAGTTTTCCTAGAATCTATTGACTATGTTTCCCAGGCAACGGTGCCAAAAACTTGATGGACATGTTTATAGGTGTGTAAATTATGCAATTATATAAGCATGCAAGTATGCATTTAGTACTACAATTGGTCCGTGATACCACAAGTGAACGAGTCATCAAGTAATACCTCGTGTGTGAACACAAGGGTCATTTTTCCCCAGGAATGGCGAGAGACTCCTATTACTTCCTTTTTACTTAATCAATAGCCTAATCATTTATGCTTTTTCTTTAGTTTACTTATACAATACTATTAAACAATATAATTGCAGACGACGTTTAGCACACTTAGAAGGAGTTAGTAGTACGTACTATAATTATGTTGATTATTAATTATGATAGGCGTTAAGTGTCAATCTATTCTTAGTTCAAACTAGGAAAATTCAAAGGCCTACTAGACCCAATAAGTCATGGAGACTAGTTCTACACCACTAGGAACTTAAGATGGAATCTCTTCCACCCCAGCCTCCTAGGTTTGCCTTAAGTGTGGGAATCCCATGAGAAGAGACCAATCGGACCCTAAGCCTAAGGGAGAATCAATCCCTAATCTAGAAACCTAGCTATGCCTAACCTCTTAGAGCATGCATAGATCTATCATGGCATGGCGATCATCAACATGGGGGTATAACCTCCTCATCCATATCAACATGTAACAATCAATTAAGAACATGCAATGATTATAAAAACAAGAACAATTTGTATTAATCAATCAAGATTCATAAATAATAATCGAGGGACCTAGACATACAATTCCCCTCAAATTAGGTTCTCATGGATCATAACAAGCAAAGCATCAAAGCACAAGAGAACCACAATCCCAAATAAAGAATAAATAAGCTTTTAGGGCCCGTTTGGATTGGGAATAAGAATGAGAAGGGGGGAATGAGAAGAAGGGAGGAATGAGAATGAGAATAGGGGGAAAGAGGAGGATAGTGATGAAGGTGTTTGGTTGGAGGGAATGAGAGTAAGGAATAGGAAAAAGTAAGAGAGAGATAAGATGAAAATTACATGTATACCCATTTTTGTAAATAAAATCATTTGTATAAAATAATGAATTATGTTTAATAATAACTATTTAACATTATTTATTATTAAATATTAAATATTCAGAATATAATAATTTACTTTAATTTATTATAATTAAATACTTAAAATTAATGTAGTTAATTCACAAATTTAATTAACATATTATAATAATTAAAATAATCATAGTTAAAAAAATAATGATGTTTTATTATGTTAATCAATATTTAAATATGATATAATAATTTAAATTATTATAATTAATTATTTAAAGTAATAATTTTTTATTAACATATAATTAATTAACAAAAGTACAAAAATTTCATTTATAAAATAATTTAAATATCACGTTTTTAATTATGATTTATTTAAAATTTATATAATTAAATTTATTAATTATATTAATTTTAAATATTAATTAAAATTAAAGAGAGGGGTAATATGGGTATTAAACCCTACTACCTCTCTCATAAATGCCATTACCCCCAATTTTGAGGGTAATGGGAATCCCATTGATGGGATGGTCCAACTATCCCATCAAACAATAGGGCTTCCATTACCTTAACCCAAACATGGGAGTGGGATGCATGGGTGATTGTGATTGCAACTCCCAATGATCAAATCCAGGATCCAAACGCCCCTTAATGTATTCCTAGACTAACTCTCTCCAGTAGTTCTCGAAAGGTTGGGGATTAGAGGATCACAAGATTGTTCGGATTACGTGTGTCACTCCCACGCCTCTGACACACCAATTTACATGCGCGTAGTGCAAGTGCACGGATGTTGAAGTAATAAAGTACAAAACGAGTCGGGTAGTCGAATCCACAGGGAATAGGGTTACTAGTACTAATTGCTTCTCTCCTATCTAACTAAATGATAAATGGGATGATGTGATGATCTAATGTGCAAAGAAATGAATATCGAAATAGGTATAATAAAGGGAGATCTCAATCAATAAAAGTGTGGTATTTAGGAAATACTTCCCCTAGGATTCGGTTATTAGGTACTAGGTATGTAACAAAGTGTTTCTCAAATGAGCAGGTTTAGTCATGGAAATCCAAAGATAATCTGATTCTGCCTATAAATCACCGATAATGGTCCCCTATAAGATCCCGGTGGAGAAAACGCTCAATCTCAACACCTCACACCACATATGGCTGCAAAGCACTCTAGGGATTCCAAAAGGTGTATCTGATAAGTGCTTCAGTAGGTATATTTTTTTATATGTTTTACATGCATTGAACATTATTTTTACCATGGTTTATATCTCATATATTGTATTTGGTGTTCTTTTGTGCAATTAGGTTGTGAATGCCTTTAAGGGAGAAAAGGAAGCAAAGATAGGCTATAAAGAACCATTTTGGGAGTTCTTATTCAATCCAAGATTCAAGACGCAAGAGGAGTTCATAAACATGGAGGTGTGTGCCAACTTCCAAGAGAATTCAAGCCAATTTTCTAGTCGGAAGGACATAAAGGCAGTAACATCTCCATGCTCCTACTCTTTGTGAAGAATGCAAAACCTTTAAAATGATGAGTAGATGAACAAATGTCTTATAACCTTCCATAGGGATGTGCGCGACAATGTGGCGACAAAAGAAACATTTTTGAACCGTGGTTATGAAGAGACTATAGCTCAGTACTCTAGTAAAACAATGAAACATTTTACTATAGCAGCACTTTAGCAGAAACATTATTCACATGACCATATGAAAATTCCATGTCACTGATACACCCCTTGCGTGTGTGTACCACAAGTGCACGAGTTGTCGAAGTAATAAAGTGCCCTGGTGAGTGAGAAGTCGTATCCATAGGGAATAGTTCTCGAAACACAAGAATTTCTATTTAACTATAGTGAAAATGATTGAGGAGTTGTGTGAACAATATTAATGCAAATTAAACTAAAGCAAAGAAAAAAAAGTGCAATAGGAATAAGGAGAGGCAATCGACAGAAAATGGGGCACCCAGACATTGCTCACTCTAGGACTATTGTTTCAAGTGCAAAACTAATTATTATGCCTCCTAACTAATGTTTAATTAGTTGTGGAAATCTAAATACACACAGTCCCAAACCTAAGGTCAACCGTAACTAACACTACCCTATGCCCCGTGAAAGGGATACTCTCGATGCCTTAACAGTGTGGGGTTGCATGAAGCTCTAGGGACTCAAAGTGGTAAACCCTTTTTCCTAAAATAGATCTAACCTTTTGGTCTAGGAGAAAGACCCTAGTCACGATTAAGCCCCAGCTCTAATGATTACTTTAACACTTCACTCTATTACTTGCACAACTAAGCCCCAGTTGAGTTTGTCTATTAGCAGTTCACTCTATCATTACCGCAAAAGAACTCTTGGAATGTAGATGTAGAATAAACCCCCTTGGAAGGGAAATGGTACGTTTCACTACCTCTGGACTCACCCTCTCGACCCTCGCCAACCTTGCTTTGTCTAATCCTAACGAGTGTCACTCATAAACAAGGATTACCAAGATGGATTCTCAACCCTAGTGTCACTTTAAGGTAAAATCAATACAACAAGTATTCAACTATGGAACTCAATTAAAACATCAATTAAAGAAGCATAATAAAGGTTAATGAAACAAAATCATCCTAAGGTTTACAAGTCCAAGCAGGCACTAGAGGTTTAGCTCTCCATGGAGCAATACACAATCAACAATAAAATCAATAGTGAAAATATGCAATCCATAGATAAACCCCTCTTGTAGTCTGTAGCGATGGTCTTGTGGAGCCTGATAAGTGCTTGTGTGATAAGAATACGAAGTGTTCTTTTCTTATGATGAGCATTACTTTTAGTAGGTTTAAACACTAATACATGTGTATTTGTGTTCTTTTGCGCATGTAAGGTTGTGAAGCTAAGTATTGAGAAAAGAAACCAAAAGAAAATTGTAAATACACTATTTGGTGGAATCTTGGAAGGAACAAACACGAAGACACAAGTGGGACTCTAGGATTCGTGAATGTGTGCCAACCTCCATGAATTCAAATCATTATAGTGACTTGGAGGGGCACAAAGGCAGTCACATTTGCATATCCCGATTTGTGCATTGATAACAAGATCTTCACTAACGAAGCCTTTGATTGAAGAAGAGTTACGATCTACGGCATAAACGTGTGCCCGTTTATCTTGTCTCGATGAAAAGTGTAAAATTGGAAGTGTTTTGGCCGAGTATTGTAGCAGATTGGTGTAGTGAAATATTGTAGCAGTTACTATTCCTGAGAATACACACAGGCGTGTGGAAATTTCCCATGCTCGTGAGGAAATTTGATAAGTCTTGTGCGATATGAATGCGAAGCGTTCATTCCTTATGTTGAGCATTACTTTTCTCAGGTTTTTACATTAATATGTGTGTTTTTATGTTACTTTTATGCAGGTAGGGTTGTGAGGCCGAGTATGAAGGAAATAGGCCAATGTGGATCATAATGCACCTATTTTGGAGGAGATCTTCAAACGCGAAGACATAGGACAGGTGTGAGATGCTAGAGTGTGTGTCAACCTCCTCGCATTCGAGTGAGCACATCCATTTGGAGGCACAAAGGCAGTCACACTCGATCATTCTGACTTATGCATATAAGAACAAGAGCTCCACCAACATGTATATCATTGAAGAAGCAAGTGATTCACGACATGAACATGTGCCCGTTTGTGTTACCCCAATGAAAGTATGGAATTGGGAAGTTATTCAGGTTGAAGTCTGTAGTAGAGAACTGTAGAAGTACTGTAGCAGCACTGTTCACAGCCGGCCGAGAAATCCGAGAAACAGAGAATCCACACGGGCGTGTGGAAATTATCCACGCCCGTGTGGAAATTCCGCACGGGCGCGTGTAGCGTCCACGCCCATGGAGTTGCCCGATTCCAGCCCTATTTCAAGCCGATTCAGCCCCGATTTTGGTATTCTTTTCTCCATCTTTTCCCCAACTTGAGAGAGGGCTTCGGCTAGGGTTTTGAGGGGTATTGGCTAGGGTTTTGGAGATGTTCTACGGCTCCGACATCGCACGTTGTTTGGAAGAAGGTTATTGGGAGAGCTTTCGTCGGCATCGATCCGGCGAGGTGTATCCTAGGCCGGACAAAGGATCCCTTGCGACGAGTAGAGGACTCTCCACAAGACCATCGACACAACCATCGAGTGGGTTTCTTTATGGATTCATTGCTTTTATATTTGATTTCTTTGATTGTACTTAGCTCCATGGAGAGCTAAACCCCTAGTAGGTACTTGGGTGATTGTGAACCCTAGGATGTATTTGTTTCATTAAACTTCTTTATTATGCTTTCAATAAATTGATGTTTATTGTGAGTTCCAACCTTGAATGCTTGATTGTATGAACATTTCCCCTAGAGTGACACTAGGGTTGAGAGTTCTTGTTGGTAACCTTGTGAGTGAGTGACACACCACGAGCGTTAGACAAAGCTAGGTTGGAGAGGGTTGAGAGGGTGAGTCGAGAGGTACAGGAGCGTCCCCTTTTTCCCTCTTACGTGATAGATTCTACCTCCGTTCCTCGAGTTCTTTGCGGCCATAATAGAGTGAATGGTCTAAGGGATGAATCTCCGCTGGGGCTTAGTTGCGTGTGCAACGGAGTGAAGCGTTGAGGGGATCTTAGTATCTAGGGCTTAATTGTGGTTAGGGACCTTCCGCCTGGACCAAAGGGTTAGGTCTGTAATTAGGAAGAGATTTATCACCTGGAATCCCTAGAGCTCATTGCAACTTTATTCGAGTGCGAGGTTGAGAGGTTATTTAATCTCTCCTCCGGGACATGAATAGAGTTAGGTATAGTTGACCTTAGATTTAGGACTATGTATGTAAGGATTTCCGCGACTCACCATTGCATTGATTAGGAAGCATAATAGAGAGTTCTTGCACTTGAAGCAATTATCCTAGGTGAAGCATCATCCGAGTACCCCATCTTTATCGATTGCCTTACCTCCTCCTTACTTTTGCTCTCTTACTTGTTGCTTTTAATTGTTGAAAATTGAATCATTGTCACATTTATCATTGTTAATATTTCATATAGATAAGAATCGAATTAAGTGTCTTTACTTCCTCCTCCCTGTGGATTCGATACCCGCTCACCCGGGTTTATTACTTCGATAAACCCGTGCACTTGCGGGATATACGCAAGGGGAACTTGTCAAAATTCCACAGACCCGTATGGCATATCAACAGGGGGGTG